>NW_010411018.1:0-3668 GCF_000710305.1 Buceros rhinoceros silvestris | reverse complement strand
GTGTTTCTATGTATTTAGTAGCTTGATGGTTCTAACCATCATATTTTGTGATTAAACTTTTCTAGTGTAGGAAATTATATTCTAATCTGTGCAAAAGATTATTCACTCACTTTTTTATTGATATAGTATGGGTCCAGGTCTTCCAAAGGTTCAGATACCATTCCTGGAGGAATGTCACCGTAAATAAATGGCAGTGTCTTTCCTGCCTCCAAGTCACTGTTTGGCTTTGGACCATTTTCATCATCATCATCTGTATGTTCTTGCTTGGGTTTTTTAGCTTTTTCTTCTGCAGAACGCTTTTCAATAGCTGCGAGAGAATCTCTAGTAAAATAGCGGAAGCTTTCAGGTCCTGGTGGTACCAGCAGTGCCTGTGCCATGTTTTCATCCTGCAAATTTAATTACTTTTAGCCTCTTGTATAAAAATGACCTATAAAAGAAAATTAGATACTTTAGGAAAACTAGATTGTACCAACAGAAGAAAACCCCCAACATTTGCTCAGAAACTCTTTCCAAGCCTGAAATAGAAACAGCATGTTTCAAGGCTGAATGAAAGTTAAAGGCAACTGCTCAGAATTTATTTAGTTATTTTATACATTATTTTCCAAATTTTTCCTGCTGGTCTAGAAAAAGACACTATTCCTACCCACAAACACTGCTTTGCCTATGTGCTTAGTCTCTCTCAGTTAGAGCAAAATACTCCTACAAGTGTTTCAACAATATATCTTCTTTTGACAGCAAGTATAAATGCATGAAGTACTTTTGAAAATTGTAAACCTATATTTTACTAATGAATACATTTTATCTTCCTGTATTTTTTCAAGTATCAGTAATCCAACTTGATGAACATAAGTACTTTCATTAAATAGAAAAGAAGATTTTGTATGATTAATGCTATTTAAATGACAGCAACTGAGTTATGGGAGGAATAAGCATAATTCTCACTGACCGTTTACTATGCTGACAGTTAATGTTAGGTACCAAGGCAGGTAGGTTGCATTTATTGACTTTTATGTGAGCTGTGAATCAAAACCACAGGCCTTTTAAGTAAAAGGAGACAGGATGTACAATCAAGACTATGTTGGAAAAGAATGCTGCTCCTGATTTTTTGCAAGGCACATATCATAATACTATTTCAGGTGAAAACTGGTTTGAAATCTAAGACTTTGGTTCCCTATGAATGTCTTTGGTGCCAGTGCTGCATGATGTAGTTTGTGCTGCTTTTTCCTTTTCTCTGAACCAAACTCTCCACCGTACAACAGGTCTCTTTATGAAGCCCTGCATTGCATCAGCTGAAAGTAATGGGTTTTTTCTCTCTTCCAAGTGCTTCTTTAGCAGGACCAGTTGCTTAAACTGATGCGCTGTACAGCACAGCAGAGAGGTTTGAATGGCTGGCAGGAGGGAGTGGCAGAAAGGAGATCAGGTTCAGGAGCAGTGCCACCAAGTAAGAAATGCTAGACTTATTTCATGCTACTTTACAGAAGTTTGTGGCATAGTCTAGTAATAATTTTAATTATGAAAACCAATTTTTAAGAGTGAGTTTTATTGTCTGTAATGAGTTCTAATTGTGTTCTCTGTACCTGAAGCTATGCAGCCTTCCTTATGTTACCTCATGAATGTGCAACATCTATGTTATTGATCTTATAAGGATTCTAAACTCAAAACTGTCCTTTATGTGAGAATTAAAATTAGATATATTCTCTGGATACAGTCCACACTCCTTTGATTATTAAGCCAGGATTAACAAACTAAGAAGGTATTTGAGGTTTCCTTTTGGGCTTTATGAATAATGATCCCTTTATTCCACATTTTACCAGTCTGTGATTCAAGTTGTTGACCTGGGTACCTTTTTTATGAAACTACTCTTAAAAGGAGCACCCTCCTAGAGTCATCACTGGATTTCATTAGGATCCTTGTCATCCTTTAACAGTTACAGTTATGAATGCTGTAACAAAATACATTGTCTTCACTAGAAATACACGTATTTGTGTTGCTAGAAGTCCAAAGGGGTCCAATGAATGACTGGGAGAAGTAATATTGGCAGACTTGGGGTTTCACTGTATTTCTCAGATGGTCATAAAATATGCTTTTAAGAAGTTTTCTTGACAAGTTGGAAACATTACTTAGAATCGTATAATCATTTGGGTTGGCAGATACCTTTAAGATCATCAAGTCCCACTGTTAACCCAGCACTGCCAAGTCACTCTCTCAAGTCCTGCCCCCACTACTGTCTAGTGCAGTTATCTTTCCTGGCTGCTGGTATTACACAAGAAGGTTTTCCCTGTAGTAAATATGCCCCAAGTGTTTCTATTAAGCCCCAAAGAGCTTAATAGAACAACACACAATATGTGTTTGATTGCTGTTGCTATACATGTAGTAGCTTAGTATAACGATGAAACAAAAGTAATTCTGCTTCCTGCACTGAGCCTTGAACAAGCTCTATGAAACACTCAGCTATGAACCACTGAACTATGAACCACTTGTTTGTTAGTAATAGCTTCTCTCTTCTTCCTCCACTGGTTTTAAACAAACTAGTGATCTGGTAACTAAACTGCCAGGACATGAATGATACTGGGCAGAATTCAGTCAAAGAATTCTGTATATCTAATAATTTAGAAATAGCTTTCATTAAAAAACGATCGTCAAAGGAGTAGTCTCAAAAATACATGTGGTCCAGGCTCCTCAGTACCTGGTACTGCTCAGCAAAAAGAATTTCAAGTACTTGAAATACAATTTGGGCCTAGGTACTCTAGGTATAATGGTCTACGTTCAATAGATTTCATTAGAAAAAATAAGTTCCTATTGAAGACATGCTTCCACCAAATCCATTTAGCTGTATTTGAGCATTGGATTCCATAAATCCATCTTGTTTTCCTTCAGTCCCTTCCTTTAAATTATGATTGAGCAATAAACACTATCCGTATGTTCTTAATTTTATGTCTATTTCAGTTAATTATATTATTTTGAATATAATTATCTTCTCACCATTTACACAAAGATGACATAGAAAGTAAGTGTAATATGTGTGCAAACCATGTCAAATTAACTCTTTTGTGTGTCTGAAAAAGCCAGAAGAAGTGGCCTGAAGGTATCTAGTTTTATGATATCTTAAATTAAACAAATGGTAAAAGTAAATCTATCAGTGTAATAACCAGGTGGATACTGATTATTTATTCAAACCATCAGGTTACCTAACAGGTTATTTGCTTTCTGCATGAAACAGTCCACATACACCCTTCCTAAATTTTCAAGGTGGAGAAATAGCAAACATTACAGTGTTTCTTACAGGATGATTTGGGCTTTTTGTTTGTTTGTTTTTAGAGCACTGGCATTAGAATTATTTTCCTGCTAAAACCTTGAAAAAGCTGACTTCCTTTAAAACTGGCACACAAAAATGCATTTGATTAAGGTTGGCATAAGGGGAGCCTCCAGCATAAGAAGAATATGGACCTGCTTGAGCAGGTCCAGAGAAGGGCCATGAAGATGATCAGGTCCTGGAGCACCTCCCCTATGAGGACAGGCTGAGATTGTTGGGGTTGTTCAGCCCGGAGAAGAGAAGGCTCCAGGAAGACTTAGAGTAGCCTTGCAGTACCTAAAAGGGCCGTACAGGAAAGATAGGGAGGGATCCTTAATCTAGGTTTGTCCCGGTTTGAGCTGAACTTCCTGGTTTG
>NW_010411017.1:1469-3353 GCF_000710305.1 Buceros rhinoceros silvestris | reverse complement strand
AACAGCCCCCCTTTTCAAACCGCGACATGCCGGCTGTGGTTTCTTTTCTTCCAGGTTGTGCAAAGTGGACGACGTATTTTTGCAACCATTTGTGGCCATGTCTTCTGCTGTCTGTGCCTCCGTGATTCCCTTCAGATTGCCAAGTCTTGCCCAACGTGCAGGAAGAAACTCACTCACAGACAGTATCATCCCATCTATATATGAGTACTCCTATTTCTCAGGACAGACTCAGTTGGATTTGGGGGGGAGAGGTTATGTGTTCAGTGCTCTGAAGTTTTAAAGACCAGCAGTTGTTTGCCCATCCCAATAAAACTGTTTGTTTTTGGAGAAGGACTTGATCAGCGTTTTCATGGTCTGAGGTGCTGCCCGTTATGTCCCCGGTTCTGATTAGACTGAGGACTGTCTCTAGACCGGACCAGCAGCCGACATCAGGAAGGAAGCAGCGCCTCCATTTCCTTCTACTTTTCTGAAGCTTAAATAAGAGGGGTGGAATATTTTGTTTTTTCTTACACTTTTGGTTATTCCCACCATCGCACCCGGATACGGAAGAGTTCCCTTTGCGAGTACAGCTGAGCAGTTTGCCACTGCGTTATGCTTTGGCTTCTGTCCTGGAAGAAGCTCCTGACTGTGTTGCTTTCTGCTATAGCGTCTTTGCCCAAGTAGAGTAAGCTGTGTAAGGGTGGATCGTTCTATCACAAATCCGTATTAAATTGACAACCAAGGTCACGCGCTACAACAACCCTGCTGTTAGGCAGCCATCGGCGCTTGGAGCAGAAAGCTGTTCAGATGCATAGGCTGTTGTGATGGGTGAGTCATATCTGCTTCAGTTAAGCCCTTCATTTGCTTTTTCTGACATACCAGATCCATCGGAACCTCCTGCTGGGAAGATGGGAAGATGGATGGAGCCTAAAGAGGGGACTACCTCGAGCCCTTTGTAATTTGATCAGCCTGCTAGTTTAACAAGAGAAAGGAGACCCGTGTGCCCAATCTGCCTACTGCACCCCAGTAGAGAGAAGGAGGGTCTCCTTGGACCTTTTGCAACTTGTCCAGTCTGCCAGGCTCACGCTGGCAGCATCACTGGAACCGAAGTTCCTCTTGGTAGCCCACAGGATTGGAGGAATATTCTCCTAACCTGTTCAGGGACTCTCACAAGCAGCAACACTGAGACAAATCCCTTAAGTATTTAATCAACAATAACAATTTGTTATGTAGATTTGTGACAAAACGCAGGTTTGAATGATACTGCTGATAGTGTATTGACTGTGAAGATGGGTTTAAAGTGATAACCTAAACCTCTAAACCAACCTAACCACCAGTGATTATTAATAGCTAGCTTGGTGTTGGTGTTTAGGCGCGTATAACACAGAGCTCTTAGCCAGTAGGTGTCCTGTCCCTATAGTGGGGAGGAGAAGACAGGCTCAGTCCGTCCACCGATCCCAAGGTTTTGATGGTGGTCGTCTGTTCGCAATTCCCTCTTTCATTCACCCCTTTTTATATTGCGTCTATACTCTTCCCTCTTTCGTTTTTATATTGTGTCTATACTCTTAGGTGGAGCTTGAGTGACTCTATTCCTCTGTTCCTCTTGTTTTGATTGAATCTCGCTTCACATTTCAAGGACAGGAGATAAAATATAGGATGCATACTCAGTGGGGAGTGGTCGTACCTTGGAGGCAGGTATCCTTTGGGATGCAGGTGTGTTTTGGTATGTGTCCTGCTGTAATACTAAACCGGTTGGATCGACATATGGAACAAACCAGTGAGGGTGTTCCTCCCCCTGCATGTCCCTGCACCAATTGGCTGTGGAGCTCCTTGGCAAGATGGTGTCTCTTTCAGAAACTGGGTACAGAGAGTGACAGAGCTCCTGCCCCGGCCGTGTGCCACCCT
>NW_010411017.1:0-1372 GCF_000710305.1 Buceros rhinoceros silvestris | reverse complement strand
CCCTGGCCGTTAGCTGCACTGTGGCGGCTGCTGCTGCCTGGCCCGGCGGGAGCTGGCCCTGGCTCCAGTCCCTGCCTGGTGGATTGTCCGTTGTTTTACCCTCACCGCACCAGATCCCCAAACCTTGTACATATTTGTTAATATCTGGTTGTTGTTTGTTGTGTACAATATCGGTTTTGTCATTATTAGAATTGTTCTAGTGTCCAAAACTCAGCTGAGGCCTCACCCACTTTTTATCTTTCCCTTTTCTCTCTCCTTAACCCTCTCTTCCTGGAATGGAGAAGGGGCTGATTTGGAGAGAGGATTTGTCCTGTGGTTTGGCCCTGCCTCAGCCCAACTGGTGCCAGTACTATACTGACATTAGAAAGAGCAAAGTTCAGCTCAAGGACACGATTTCACCATCATTGCTGAGTCAGCAGTTGTGATCCGTCTTCCTCGAGAGCAGGAAGGTGTGCGGTTAACCATAGCAGCCCATCATGATCCTGGTAATGGAGACGAGAGAGCCTGGTGCTACTCTGTCCCCCTTCCAGAGACACGGTACGTTCTGCTTGGCCTGAGTGGACCTCATCCATGGAACCATGATCCCTTCCTGAGAGCAGCAACCGCGTCTCAACCCAAGGCGCTGCACTGTGTCGCGATGTGAGCTAAATCTGGGCAGCAGTGTTTCCCTCACCTCCCCATTGTCCGTTGTTTCCCCACACGGTGCCGGAGCACCATAAGCCAGAATCTGGAGTTATGTAGCGAATTGCAGAGCTGTGGCTGCAGCTGAGGTGTTTGTGAGCAGCCCGGCTCTGTGGGGGAATTGCCAGGAGTGGTGCCCCGCAGGCGGACCAGCTCAGCAGGGCCGTGGCTGCTGCAGGGAGCCATCGCCTTCGCATCGCAGAGCTTGAACCCAGACTGGCCTGGGTTAGGTCTCTGTCCCGGTTTGAGCTGAAACTTCCTTGTTTTGGGAAATGGACAAATAGAATTATTCCATGCAAATACGGTAATTCCGCATTTAATTGGTTACGGGGGTCAGGTGGAATGTTACGTCGGGAGCCTTTAAAGGCAGCAGGCCGGGGGAGTGTCGCTCTCTTGGGCTCTGGACAGCTGCACGGAGGGGGGACTGCTGCGACTCTGCTGGCCCGACCAGGCCCCACTAGGCCCGACCTGTGGAACGACTGGGCCTGCACCCCCAGGGGACCTGAGGATCACGGACTTCGAACTATTCCTGCCGCGAGTCTCGTCTGAGACATCCGGACTCCCGAGCCCACGCCCAGCCCGAGCCCGGGGGCCCTGCATCGGACTGCAGACTCTGAACTGTTCTGCCGTGGGTCCTGTACTGTCCGAATCGGGTGAGGGTATTCGAATTCCCTGGCTGCTTTCATGCCGA
>NW_010411016.1:33385-37729 GCF_000710305.1 Buceros rhinoceros silvestris | reverse complement strand
CCTCGGTCCCTCGACCCTTAACAGCCTGGAAGGTATTTTTCCTGGCAAAGAAGAGATTAACTCTGGAATACCATGGAAATTCCCTAAAATGTGAAAATACGTCACTATACAGTATAAGCTCATTTTTTTTCCCCCAGAATAAACAAGGAAAATTGTTTTATTCATAGGAATGTAGCAAACCAAGCAACTCTTTGTTGAACAGTCTGTAGTTAAAAACACCTTGATTTTCATAGCCTACTAATTTTGCTTCCCGTTAACTGAATCCTGCCCTGAAAAATACTGAAATGTAAAATACATTCCTGCCCTGAGATGTATTTTCTGAAATAGCTATGCCATTTGAAAGAGCTCTCATGATATTTTAGGAAAACTAGTAATGGAGATTGTAGCAAGCAAGGTCAGGACTTATTATGCCTATCATGAATAACATGATATATTCATGGTATCTCTCTATCTACATGAAATATGTATATATATGTATATACACATGATCTATATCTAGCAAACAGTGGCTTCAAAGGGACTACTTTGATGTATAAAGTTAAACCCTCATCTTGTGTAAGATTAAGATATCCGGGAAGCTGATTTTCTAACAAAGTTTCATCCGTCTTCACTCACTTCCTGAGGATGGTTTTTGGTGAAATGAATATGATATTACTATCTGAATGTGATGAGAATTTTTTCATAGGAAAATCTAGGTCTTTTTTAAAGCTGTATACTAAGATGTAGAATTGGAAAGAGAACCAATATTTTCTGATTCAGTGACAAATCAGCACTAACAGTTTTCCATCTTATTGTATCCAACAATTGGAAAATTACTTTAACAAAGAAACCTGTGATAAACCTGCCATGCCATCCACAGCAATGCCCACTTTTGCGCCTAACTTCTTTCTCAAATTTGGGGGTTTCTAGGTGTGGTGGGTTGACTCCAGACAACATCCACCTAGCCCCTCTCCAACTGCCCTCTGCTGTGGGACAGGGAGAAAACAGAAGGAAGACAAGAGGGTTCTTGAGACAAGATAATGATAGTTTAATATAGAAAGCAAAAGTTGTACATCAAGCATGTGAATGGTTCTGTGGGACTGGCATTAAAGAAGTTAAATTTTCCTCAGTCTCATGATCATAGCTGTATGCCTGACTATATAAAAATATGTGGAAAAAACTATTAATATGAAGAGCAAAAGACAAGATACTCTGGGATCAATAAATTTCAAAGATACAAAAAATACAGGAGTGTATATTATTCTGTTAGCCAGAGTAGGAAACTTTTTCCACATCCTCAAATCTAGGATCCTCAAATCCAGCAACCTGGTTAACACTCCTGCCCTTTCAAGATGATGGATTAATTACAAGCTGAATTGAGAAATAGGATCACAAAAGGTCCCCAGTTGCCCTGGTTTGAGATAGAACAGAACTAATTCTGTTCAGTGATTTTAATTTTCACTTCAGTCTCTGCTAAGTGAAGTTAATGGCATATTTTTGCATTGTCTGCTTCTAGAAGTGACAGCGTTTGATGTTTACAGTTACTACCAGGGACTGGTGTGTAGAAAGGCTCCAGCTTATACTTACTCCTGGAGTAAGAAACTAATTCTGTTCAGTGATTTTAATTTTCACTTCAGTCTCTGCTAAGTGAAGTTAATGGCATATTTTTGCATTGTCTGCTTCTAGAAGTGACAGCGTTTGATGTTTACAGTTACTACCAGGGACTGGTGTGTAGAAAGGCTCCAGCTTATACTTACTCCTGGAGTAAGAGAGACCGAGGTCACTGCTAAATCCTGTGTGCCACAGTGGGGGTGCAGTAAGTGACAGGCTACATCTGTGCGGAGGAGTGGACAGGACAGGTGACTCTACACTGACCAACAAGTTGTTTCATCCCGTTGATATCATATTTGGTACATAGCTGAGGGATCACAAGGGTCAAGCTCTCTTCTTCAATGACCAGTGTCCAAGGAAGATTTTGTCTACTCTGCCTTTGATCCCAGTCCATGCCTTCCTGAATCCAGTTCTGGAATCCAGCTTCTGATCCTGGTTCCCAGCTGCCACTGAGTCTGGTCTGGGAATTCCCCAATGCCTTCCCTGCAACATAGGTGGTGACAGTGATGTGATTGCCACAAGGGGTTTGGGTTCAGTATTGTTTTTACATATATTTGGATATATTTCATTTTTTGTTATTATTTTCATTTAAGCAGTTTTAGTTTTATTTTCCAGTCCATAAGTCTCTCTTTAGAGAGCAACTTTTTTTTCTAGTGGCCAGTCCAGCCCTAATTCATGACACCAGCACAGGGAGTAAGTCCAAAAGATTCATTTGCCCTACAGATTGGAGTGGAAAATTGGTGGATCTGTCCCAAACTCCACATGAAAAGGAGGCTAAGCTGAGACCCCGATGTTTTAATGGTTTGCTGTTTATTAGCTACATTATGGTAAGTCATTACTAATATTCAAAGGACCTGTTAAAAGTCCGCTTAAGTACACAGTGTTTTAAGGTCCCGGAGGGAAGCATCTTCCCAGGCTTATCCTTCGGGTTGCTCTTAATGCTTAATGAACAGGAGTCTGCCATCCAGAAACCTGGGTTAGCATTTCAACTAATTGCAAAATGCACCCCTGTGAGATAAGGAGGAAGTAAAACCTCTGTGCATCTTGACACTGACCTTAACACCGTGAAAGTGTAATTTGACTTACCATCAATTAATGGCATTTTTACGTGGTTTGCTGGTAGCTGTTATCTCAGGCTGAGTACATTAAGTCCAATTAAGGACTTCAGAAGTATTGACTGGATCCTGGATAGATGTTTGCAACATGTTCTTTACCTACAGGTAGAAAACATCAGCCTGGTCATTTCATCCATTTCACAGAAAAAATGACAGTGTCTGAGGTTACAGCTCTACCTGAAGACAATAAAAGTAACTAACAAACAAAGCCCCAAAGAGTTGTGATACGAAAGAAAAATACTTCAGCATATTTTCTGACTACTTGCTTCATTCCTGATCTGTTCAGTAGTGTGTAATCCCTTGGGACACAGTGGAGAAGTGGGTCAACACCTTATAAATATACTGCCACTTACCTCTTCTACTGTACAGCAAATTCATCATTTGTGTAACTCTAGTCCATGGAATAAACAAACCAGCTAAGAAGTATTTCAGTGGTAGTGTTGTCCAATTGATAAATTATAAATTGCTAATGAGCTAACAAAGAATTATAATTTCAGTTTTCAAAACTGAAACAAAGTTTGTTTTGTAGATACTGTGCTGATATGCTGCTGCTCACCATACATTCACCTCATTCTGGTCAAAGATAAGGTGCTGATGTTTGATGGTGGTAGTAGTATTGCATGGCATTTTCTCTTTTGGCGTATTTCTTTTCCTTTCTTGCTGAACTTAGTTGAATATTTGAAAAGTTATCCACCTGTTTAAGCCTATATGCATGTGAATTAGAAAAGGGAAATATCTGAAATCTGAGGAATTAATACATTTCTGAAATAGAACTCTGTAGTGTCTTTTCTGGAACGGGTGTCACATAAATATCGAGGCTGTTGGACATTGTCAAAATGTTACAGTCCATTGAATTGAAACCATAAACAACCCCTTTGCAACATTTATTGATTTTAAGTGCTTTACTCCACAGCTACTCTGTGGATCTGGCCCTAAGGAATATTCACTAAGGGAACATATATGACTGTGGTATGTGCTGAAATCAGAAATCTCTGTTTCTCTAATTAGTTACTGTATCATTCTATAGCAAAACTTTCTTTACTGGTTAGTTTCAATGTGTCTTATTTTACTTGTTTGTCTAATCCCGATGGGTCTCCATTACAGTACAAAGAGATTGAAGGAGGAAAATTTACCTGTTTCAGGAGCTTTTGTGAGTGGAAGAAGAAACCATGTTCAGTAACACTGTCCTTGTGCTTTTCCCTTTTTCTTTGCTTGTTAAATGGTTAAATATGAGCTTAAGGGAGGACAGAAGTACCCTGATGCTCCCAGAAAGTCCTAATTACTTCCCTGTGGGTAAAGTGTGCCAAAACGATGGCTTCCATGGTTTCAATAATGAGACATGAAAATTGTAAATTTTGCACCATGCATTGAAAATGTACGTCTTTTACAAGATCTTCTAGTTGCAAAATACAGACTTGAAAGGTCTGTTGTGAGAAATTGTATCTTTTCCTCTTTCTGATACTATTCATAGACAAAATTAATTAGCTCAGTAATGATGCAGTAGTCATTGAAAGAGAATCTGACTTCAGAAGCTACGTTCTTCTCAGTGGCAACAAATACAGGCTCTGAGGAATCACTAACCTTTACCCTTCTTCCTCAACCACCCTCATAATTAGTCATAACAAATGACAGAAAGAGT
>NW_010411016.1:32942-33279 GCF_000710305.1 Buceros rhinoceros silvestris | reverse complement strand
AGAGTGTAACAAATTAATACAGAAAACTGGCAAAAAACCCCCACATCACATTTGTTAGATATGAGGCATGTTTTGCTGTATTAGTTTCTGTAAGTGCCAGTTCTGAAGCAAATTATTGTAGTGAAAGAGGGAATGAGAAGCAGTGGTTATTAGAGGAGCCTATCTGAGAGAGTAGATTTATGTATTTGGGAGCCCAATCCAAAACTTATTAAAATAAATACACGTTTTCTCTGGATGATTTTTGCACAACATTTGGGTAAGATTTACTGACAAATACCGTCAAAGCAGAAATTAACCAGTAATGACTGCCTTTTCTTTTTTTTTTTTTTTTTTTTTT
>NW_010411016.1:396-32894 GCF_000710305.1 Buceros rhinoceros silvestris | reverse complement strand
AAGTTTGAAAGCAGAAATTTACCCGTTATTGGCTCCTT
This sequence comes from Buceros rhinoceros silvestris, assembly GCF_000710305.1. Classification (NCBI taxonomy): domain Eukaryota; kingdom Metazoa; phylum Chordata; class Aves; order Bucerotiformes; family Bucerotidae; genus Buceros; species Buceros rhinoceros. The sequence continues at coordinate 32,856 of NW_010411016.1, read as the reverse complement.
TTTTTTTTTTTTTTTTTTTTTTTTTTTGTCACTACATGAGTAAGTCAATGAATTGCGTCTTAGCTTTGAAGCTGGTTTTGACCTGGTAAACTTTAGATCTTCTTTCTTCTAGCCAGGCACTCAAAATTATCTGTTACTTGCATTCAACACAGGTTTTCAAGATTACTATACTGACCTGCTGAAATTAGTTTGCATTCTGAGTTTGCTTTAGGACATTTGGATAAATATTAGATTAGATAGTTTATAGAATTCTGTGTAATTTCTGTGACATTGATAGTTTTATAGTATCCTGATGGAAGAATATTATTTGCTATCAAATAAACACAGTAAGAAAGATTTTACGCGTACAGTAAATTTCTTGATATTTCTTATGTGAGTTGACAGATAAAGAAAGCGAAGTCTGTAGAAGATGTACAGAGAAAAATGAAAAACATACATCATGGAGTAAACAATATGGCATTTTTGTAACCTATTTTTATCCCAAATATTTTTCTTCTGAAATAAGTATTGACAGATTTTTTGACCTTAAAATAGTAAATATCCAGTTAATCTGAAGATAATGACTCCCCCAACATCTCCAAAGGATCTTCAGCTATTCTTTACTTACAAGCAACAGTCCAGTTTCTGTCTGGATCATGCATAAATCATTCAGTGTACATATCAGCTTCATATAGTTTAATTTAGATTAGATTTAAACTGCAATAGAATTCTTCTTCATATATTTATCTATATATATACAGAGAAATTACAGTACTATTTAATAACATGTAATATCACAGGAAATCTTTTGCATGCATGTGCTTTTCCCAAATCAAAATAAATTCAGCTTAATCTGGCACAGAAAACATTGGCTAACTCTTCCTTTTTTATTTTAATCTAATTTTTAGGATGATTTCCAGGCAGAGTAGTTTTGTATTGCTCATTCCTTTTACCCGGAATAACAACAAGAGTGTCCAAATCTAGAGTTAACACTTCACATTTTTTTCGTGATTACGCATCTTCTCCTTAACTGAAATTTAATAAATTCTTTGGTGCCTGGTTTTATCCTGGCTTTTACATCATTTCTTAGAAGTTGTCACATTGGTTTGTATTTTTATTGGTTTGTATTTTTAACATCTGAGAGCACGAATATATATGGAAAATATTTCTGCAGCGTAGGTTGCACAGGTGCAACACTTTGTTATTCTAGTAACTCCTTTTTCATCTAGGCTAGATGTTTTCCCACAGTCACGTCACATGTGTTCCCCTTCCAAACAGAAGCCAATAGTTTTTCGCTCTTGGGTAGAAAATAGGTCACCTCTGTGTGAAATGGTAGGAAATGACACTAAACAGATTTATCCTTGTATTTGTACAGAGGGCAGTTAGGGACAGAGCAACATCATCGGGCTCAGGAAACTGTGACTTGAACTAAAGACAATTTAAAACTAGATTTAAACTTAGATTTTGGGCTATGTTCTGAACTTCCCTTTCTACTACATTACATACTATTTATATCATTGCTTTAGAAAACAAGACTTGCCTTTTATTTAACTTTAAAATTACATCGGGTTTCTATGAGCAAGACATACCATGCTGTAATAAATATACATTTTCAATTTAATCCCTAGCATTTAAGTTCATTTCTCTGCTGTCCTTATTTCTGACTGAGTGCTTCCAAATATCTATTGGTAGATGGTATTAATACGTTAATACAAACCTGTGACTTTAAAGAAAATAGTAATAAAAGTCACTAATTCATTCTCAGGTAGGAAACAAAACCTCAGCAAACTTTCTAATTAATAGTCAGATATGGATTTCTCTGATAGAAGTGCTATATCACTTGGAATGATACATACATGATGAGTGTGAGAAGATTATTAGACACAGTCAACTAATAATGAATGTTAGGTCATGGACAAAAAAGTTACCGTGAGTATTTGTAAAACAGAAGTAGTAGTAAAAATACTTGTCACTAAGTAACTTCAGAGATTCAGAAAATTTAAAGCCAGAAGGACTATTCAATCATCTAATCTGTCCTCATGTATCTAGCACAGTTCACTAGATATCATTCACGTGTTGGCTGTTGGCCCAGTTATTTGTGTACTGCTAGATCTTTTTTGGGGGGAGCTATGTTTTTTACTGTATTTATAAGGAAATTACTAAAGTTGAGTCCCAAACACCACTTATATCTCTGCACATTATTAATTGCAATGTAAATATGCAATACTAAAAAGTCTAACATACTCTTACAAAAGTGGTCTAGCTGTCAGAATTCAGTGAATAGCAAAGTGAAAATAAAGCATGAAGTACAGTGAACCCTATGGCACACAGTCACTGTATCCTGGGAGATCTCCATCAACAGACTTTAATTGAATCAATCTTTATGTTACTTTTCTACTGGATCAAAAGCAGACAATGCTCATCTCTAAAGTAAATAATATCCTGACTTTTTAGAGAGGAGTGTTGTGTTATTCCTATAACTAATATTTGACTCCGCTGTTTTATGTGACATTCCAAAGAAATAAGGTTACTGATACTGAAATGTTCTAAAGCAGTATAATATAAAAGTAGATTAGAATGTATTAATAATAACAATTTTCTTGATATGACATTTTCCATTTTAAAACTATGTTATTTTTAAGTGAAAAAAAGTATTTATTTATGAAGAAAAACCAAGAACTTTTTTTCCCCTTGTATCAAAAAATAAATTTTTGGCTCAATCAGAAGAAACTTTTAAATATTTTTTCCTTAAAAGCTCTAAACATGCTATAGGGCATATTTCTGACATCATAGCTTCTAAAGAAATCTGTCTCTTCACCTGTGGCACCAAGGTTACAAGAGGAGCTTTGTTTCCTGCAGAAGAAAAGGGTTGTTCCCTAAACATATACTGGAAGTTTGCAGTGAGGAATCTCCAGCTTCTTTTTTTTTTTTTTTAGGACAAAAAGTCCTCCCCTCATCAAGTTTGCACTGCTGGCAGTTTTCCAAGGTCAGTTATACTCTGAAATTGAGCACACAAACAAACAAACAAAAAAGCTGGGGTTTTTTTTTTCTCTTGGCTCATTGTTAGTCAGCTCACTATCATAGGTGACTATGACATATCCATTGCTCTCTATCAAGTAAATGTAACTTAGTCCAGATTTAATTTTCTTATTACTAAAAGAAAGGAAGTAAATGTACTACTTGAATTGCTGTCTCAGCTACTCAGGATAATCTTATTCATAAGACTTTCTGAAGTAGCACAGATGAACAACATTGTTAGAGGTTGTAACTTTACTCATACACACTGTTTGAAAAAGGAGAGTTCTCATGCTCTAGTTAATTAATTGGATTATACCTTCAAAAGGATTGACACATTATATGCCCTCATTCTGAGCATTTTTTAGGAAAGTTTGCAAAATAGACTTTAGAATAACAACCTAAAGACGGACTTGCAACTTGTGCTATAATTCAGTCATCTTTGGAAGAGGCAGTTTTATCACGCAGGAAAAAGTGTTAAGAAGATGAAGTGCCATACTTTTATCAAGCGTGGCACCTAAAGAGGAGATGAATCCTTAGTGCTACTTTAAAATGTCACCGTTGTGATTCCTAACTTCCTTGCTCTATGAATGGCTTCTTTTTTCTTATCTGCTAGACTTCAGGCTACAGGATTGGTCAGGTATACCTCGGACATGAGTAACTATTAAGTATTAGACATAAAATCCTATAAACTTTTTTATTAACTAATTATAGATTTATACTCCTTAATACATTAGTCTCCAGTTCTACATAGACTTAGAAATAGTCTGGATATTAACTTAGCACATAGAAGTAGACATTGAACCTAGCTAAACTAGCATAAAGAACTTTTGAAAACAGAAAATACTGCCTCATCTCATATTGCAATTTTCTCCTGAGAAACTCTATGTCTTGTATTCATGAACACTGTGTCCCAAATAACTCTGGAAACAAAACACTATCACTTCTCTTGAACAGAATACGTATGAAGGACTAAGGAAGACATTAGTAATTCCAAAGATCTTAGGGCCTGTAAAAATTTTAAATGAACACTGAAATATAAAAAATCAAAACCATCCAGAATACTGAAAACTGTGACAAGCTGAATATTATATTTAGAGGTTTGCAGTGATCCCAGGTTTGAAATAAATTTAACAAAGTTTGTAGCCTTGAAGAAATAACTACTGATTGCTGTAGAAGACCTCTGCAGTATCACAGATTTACAATAGTGCCTAGTAGATTGTGAAAGGATTTTCAACTGAATGACTCACTAAATTGATTGTTTGGCCTGAGAGATGTCTATAGGTGCATAGCCTGTGACGGGTGTACAGGGATGGTTAACCATAACGCACTCTGATAGCTGACCTTCAAGCTATTCTTTCTTCAGACTCAATGTTTCCATTTTAAAATGATGGTTCCCAGAGGTTCTGAAATCCTGATGAACAGATGAATTCTTGTACATTAGGCATTTCATAAAACCTGATAAAATTGTATTCCTTTGATCAAGCTCTCTACTGTTAGTCTGAGAAATATATCCCAGCTATTTGTTTCTGGGGGGTGGCGACAGTACAGTGTTTGTTTAGAGCTATACACATCCAGGGGATTGTCACGTATTGTCATATATCTGAAAATGTTCACATATCAATGGAATAAATATCCAAAACAAGATCTAAACTAGCTTGAGGGCAGAAGAATTACATTTTTATTTAATCTTTGGTTATTAATTCTGCTCCTGGGAGGGAAATATAAGGTTTTTGATGTTACAGGCAGCTGAAGTACTTGAAACCTAGATTTTTACTTAAACTTTCTTGACTATAAAATGTTCAGGAGAAGAAAGAATGGTACTTTATAACTGAAAACTCCTTCAGGAAAAGAAGCCCAGAGTTTTATCATGAAAGTAGTATTTAATGCTACATATTTTATACTGGCACAGCACTTTCCATTTCAAGAGACTGTGAAAGTATGTATACACATACTACTCTGTAACCCGACATTCAGCACAGCCAGTCTCGATATCAGAGGCGTGAGTAACCAATATCAATTTATCTGCAAATCTTAACAGAAAATAGGGTAACTGATACACCTGCCATATAAGTCCTTTTTTCATGACATAGAAAGATTAAAATAAACATCAAGACACTAAGCCTGAGAGGTGATCTGAAGATGGGAAAAAAATTAATAAAGTGATTAATATTTAAAATTGGTCTCTTCAATATTTACAAGGCATCTTAAAACTGCGCCAGAAATACTAAATATTGCAGAAATGCTTAAAATTGAGGATGCAGGTCTGTGTCACTAAGACTCTTTTAGTTAGACAGCTTCGTTGAAATTCTTGCAGAAGATACACTTTTACACATAAAAACTTTACCAGAATTCTATCTCAGTTGTTTAAATAGCTGTTGAAGCACCACCAAAGATACTTACTAATTACTGTTCTGTAAGCTCTGCAATGACTGTTCTGTAGCTGATTTGGTTTACAGAATGGCAAAGAATAAAAATCCTTTAATTTAACATTCTATTTTTTCCCAATCCTAATATGAAAGAATACAAAAGTAAATATTTTACAATGGTTTTAAAGAAATTTTAGTTGGGAATTAAAAACATCTGATTTGTCTTATTAAGATAACCAATGAATAAGAAGTATAAAACATAAGAGATATATGGATGAATCTTATTTTCTCCTCTAGCTTTCTGAATTTTGTGACTGTATTATGACCTCTTTGCACCCCTTTGACATCTCTATGAACTCATCTCAAGTCAGGATCAGCAAGCCACTGAGGGTAAGACATTGTTGCTATGCCTTCAATAGAACAGCTTTCTGGAAACTTCAGCTAATAACCAAATCACTGGGTTGGCTCTTTTTGGTCTTAGGCAGGATCCACACAGAAGTGGCAACTGTTGATGGCAAGTGATGACAACAGGAAATTCTTTAATCTCTCAAACAAGTAGGATGTCTACTTTTCACCTCTCTGTTTATTTTCATGAGGAAATCCAAAATTACTTTGGTTCCTGAAACCAGACCAGGATCACATTGCCATTATCTGTAAGCACAGATGTTGGGTATGTTGTGTGGGTTTACTATCACTCAGTGAGATACTATCAATCAATTTGTGGGGGAAGAGTGGAGCAGAAAAAGCACACGAACACACACAGTTTTCCCTGAAGTTTTTATTTGCTTAAACCAAAGATGTAATAAAGAGGAAATCTTTATTATGACTGATGGGTTGCGATAGCAAAATGTAGTGAATGACAAATCAAAAAGCGGTACTTCCTTCTCTACCAAAAAAAGAAAGGGAGGCTTTGTTGAGGAAAACAAGCAGCACTGATCAGGTACAGCATCCTTAACCAGAAGAGATACTGCTGCAGCAGCTGCTGTCTGCTTTCTCTTGGTGTCTCTTCTTATCAAGGTGGGATTTCCTATCTAGACCTCTGTATTTTCATCAAATGTTTATAAATGTTGGACATATGTTCTCTGTTTCCCTAAAGCTGGTGCTACTCAGCTCCCAATATTTCTTCCCTTTAGTGACCAGGACTGCTGTACTCCCTGTTGGAATGAGCTTGTGCAACTGCACTATGAAATGTGTCTAGATACAGAGTTTCATTCTGAACTTATTATACAGAATTCGGAGCACCTAATTTATAAGATGTTATTCAAATAATTTGTTTTGTCATTGGTGTTAAAGACTGTCTATTTAAGGCACTGGTATTCAAACCGTTCTAAGAAAATATGTATTTTATTTTCTTGTAAGCCGCTGGCTCTTGGTGATTACTGCAGTACATTCACACAAAACCTGGTGAAATGATGTGATGATATGCAAGTGTTCACACATGAGGAATTTAGATACAAAAGGACAAAATGGAAAATTAACTGTAATTTTTGGTATCTGACATTAAGACTAATTTTCCAGGGTCTTTAATTGATATATTTAATCATAATTTCCATTGTGTATCTTTTCAAACATCTTGCAGGTAAGAAGCCAAAGGGCTATCACTTCAAGCCTCTGGGAAGTAAAGCATCCAGTTTCCTGACTATCTTGACCACTTTTAAAAAAATAATAACTTTAGGTCCAGACCTAGTTCAAACTAAGAATAATTACACAGTTGTTAAAAACGTCTGTATTCTAGTTCCAGTTCCCAAACTAATCCCCGTCACAGATAAACCACACTTTTCCTAATATTAGTCTAAATTGTTTTTAAAACCTACTCACTTACTGGAGTATCCATGGTGGTCCTAAATACAACACACAATTAAACATTTGATTACCAATCTTTTTGTAATGCAGTTATGTGGTTTCCTTTAAGAAGAGGCTACCAGATGAACATGCAATTTAAAAGCTCTCTCTAATGTTCAAGTAATAAAATTTGTGTTCAAACTTCCTGTGTCGACTATCTAATGCTCACTTAGATAATGCTCTAGGAGATATTAATTATCTCACATTCTGAAACTCTCACTTCATGACTTTGCTATACATGACTCTTTACCCACAAGTCTGCAATTTAGTCACTAAAAATACTTGTACTGAAAGTAAACCTCTGAACGTGAATTGCCCGCTGATGAGACAGACAGGGGCTGGTATACAGGGCAAGACAGGGTGGAAAGATTGCCAAATCCCCTCTTCTCTCTGTTCTTAGAAATATTATTGTCCTTGGTGTTCTTCCCCAATTTTAATTATAAGGAAGTCATTGACAAAACAATAATTCTGGAAATTACTAATATACTTCAGATACCTGATGTCACAATATAATAAAAGCAACTTAAAATGCTTAATTCTTACCCATTCTTATCAGTGTCATTCATTTTAATTTAATGACCATATTTTTAAAGCCATTTCAGATATGCAAATCCATGAAAACTTCATTGTTAGAATCTCAATAAGGTTTAAGTACAAACCATAATCTGACAAAAACAATAGTGTTTAGAATTACAAACAGATGTGAAGAGAATAAAACAGAAAACAATTTTCCTGCTAGGACACTTTAGATTGTTAAAAGTTTGGAATAAATTATGTCTTTTGTCAGAATCAGGACACAAATTTCAAACATAAGCAACCCAAAAATGTAGGCTATAACAAAAAGTAGTTGGTATTCTGTGCTTTGAAATACTAAATAATCAGTACTTAAATATAAAACAGTGAAATCTGCTAAGCTAGAACTTCACTCAAACAACTGAGAACTTATCATATGAAATTCTAATTTTTCAGAAAGTCTGAAAATGGGGAGGAAAATAACCCTATCCCTTTGTTAGAATTTTAAGCTACCCATATCTGTTCTTTAGTACATACAGGATGTGCTACATGTGGCAAATATAGAATAATTTACAATGTGATCATCTTTAACAAATCTATGAATCTACTTTACCACTCATTCCTAATAAAGATGCCAAATGGTCTAAATAACTTATAGTTGAAACTGTGAATAGATATAAGATAGGTGTAAAGTAACAATGAAATGTTTTTTTCACAATAACTGCTTTTATCCTATTGACAGACATACCACTGCATGTACAAATGTATGCATATCTTGCAAATATTTAGGGTTTTGTATGGTCAAGCTCTGCAAATATTATACTTCTAAAACCACATTTTGTATACAGAAAAAGGAGAATTTATATAGAAACTATTTTAAAGATTAAGAGTAAAGAGAATAAACAGATTTGAATCATATAATCATGGAATAGTTTGGACGGACCTTTGAAGATCACCTAGTTCCAACCTGCCTGCCACAGGCAGGAACATCTTTCTCTAGACAAGGTTGCTCAAAGCCCTATCCAGCCTGACCTTGAACACTGCCAATGATGGAACGTCCACAACCTCTCTGGTGTCTCACCACCCTCATCACAAAAACTTCCTTATGTCCAAACTAAATCCAACCTCTTTCAGTTTTAAACTGTTCTTCCTTTTCCTATTACTACAGGCCTCAGTACAAAGTCTTTCTCTGTCTTTCTTACAAGCCCCCTTTTTATTCTGAAAGGCTGCATTATGGTTTCCTGAGAGCCTTTGCTTCTCCAAGCTGAACAATCCCAACTATCTCAGCCTGTCCTCATAGCAGAGGTGCTCCATATTCTGATCATTTTGGGGGGCTTCCTCTGGACGTGCTCTAACAGGTTTATGTCTTTCTTGTGCTGAGGACTCTAGAGCTGGAAGCAATACTCCAGGTGAGGTCTCATCAGAGTGGAGTAGAGCTGCAAGATCACCTCCCTCAACCCGCTGACCATGCTTCTTTTGATGCAGCCCAGGATACGGTTGGTGTTCTGAGCTGTGAGCACACATCACTGGCTCATGTTCAGTATTTCATATTTCAGTGTCCTTAAGTCCTCCTCTGCAGAGCTACTTTCAGTCATTCATCCCTCAGCCAGGACCATTATTGGGAATTGCCCCAAGCAAGGTGCAGGACCTTGTACATGGCCTTTTTGAACTCCATGATGTTCGCATGGGCCCACTCCTCTAGCCTTTTAAGGTGTCTCTCCGTCAAGAGTATTAACTGCAGCACTCAGGTTGCTGAGGGTGCACTTGATCCCAACTTTCATGCTTGACCAAGAGGTGTTTTCTGAACTATGTCAGTCTCTTGGCTTCCTTGCCCATTCCTTACACATGAGAATCAAGAGCTCTTGATAGCTGCCAGCTCGGTTCAGCTTCTTTGTCCCTGGGAAGAGTTTTCCAAACTCGAGTTTTGATCAACAAGGCTGTGTTAAGCAAGCACAACTGCTGCAAACTGTTTGAAACCTATTTGGATTCACCTGTAAACATAAGCTACCACAGTATCTTGAGTACAAGTACACAGATCAGCTATTCCTCTGTCCATAACATTTGTGAATTTCATATGTAAGAGAACACTATTTTTCACACTAAAAAGTCTAATTTTGTTATACATTGTTTATAGAAGATATTTTCAATTTCATTAATTCCAAAAGCAACCAAATAGATGTGCCATTCCTGTGTATTGGGTTTACATGCCAAAGTTTTGGTATTAGTAGCAGCTGCAGGGGTGGCTTCTGTGAGGACACGACAGAAGCTTCCAACCTGTCAGGCAGAGCCAGTTCCAGAGATTTCTAGGATGGCCAAAGCTGAGCCAATCAGCGACACTGGTAGTGCATCTGTGATAACATATTTAAGAAAGGTTAAAAAGTGCTGCTCAACTGCAGCCTGGATAGAGAAGTGAGAATACATGAGAATCAACTGTGCAGATGCCAATGTCAGTGAAGAAGGAGGGGGAGGAGGAGGGACAGGCACTGGAGCAGACATTTCTCTGCAGCCTGTGGAGGTCTACAGTGAGGCAGATATCCATCCTGCAGCCCACGGAGTAATCCATGGATAGGTATGGCAGGTGGATATGATGTGACAGAAGCATCAGCCCATAGAGTCACAACCATGGATACACAACCAGGCTCATGTCAGAAACTGTGGTCCTTGGGAGACCCAGGCTGATGCACTCTGTCTGGTCTTGGTCTAAGTAGACAATAGGAGATTGTGCCTAAAATATTAATATTTTCTTTTCTTTATGCAGAGTCTGACTGCATACACATGCGTTCTTCCTGTAATCCCGTGTCTGTCTTGCAGCCAAGAACTATCTCAGCTCACTTTTCACCTGCTTACATTTTCTTTCTCTGGACCCCAGTCAGTTTTGGGTTGTTTTTTTTTTAACTGCTGCAATGATATTAGAACTTAAATTACTAGTTTATATACCCTGGAAAAGAAGAAAGTTTTCTTTTAAATTAAGTCTAAAGTGTCTCTCCTAAAGTTTGGTGTAATTTTCAAAGCTCCTGATTTCTGATAGATCTCACCTGATGGTGAGAAATAAGTAATGTGAAACCTGCGACAAATCCTTTAAGTGGTTTATTTCTAGGTACTGTTTGAGGTACTCCTGGACAATATAGTCATTAGCAACTACATTTGCCTTTGAATTTGGCCATTTGAACAATGATATTTTTCCCCACTTGGTATTAACATGGCATTCATTTTTTTTAATTAGCTATTAGTTTTTAGAAAGAAAGCAGCACGAAGTGCATAGCAGGAGTATTTAATACTCCTCACAAATTACTTCCTGCTCTTTTGGTGAATAATTTCTTCCTTCATCCTCTGAAGTATCACAGTACTTCTATGAAATAGTGTGGCCAGCAGGAGGAGGGAAGTGGTTGTCCCCCTGTACTCGGCACTGGTGAGGCCGCACCTTGAGTACTGTGTCCAGTTTTGGGCCCTTCACTTCAAGAAGGACTTTGAGGTGCTGGAGTGGGTTCAGAGAAGGGCAACAAAACTAGTGAAGAGTTTCTAGAACCTGTCTTAAGAGGAGCAGCTGAAGGAACTGGGAATGTTTAGTCTTGAGAGAGGAGGCTCAGGGGAGACCTTATCGCTCTCTAAACTGCCTGAAAGGAGGTTGTAGGGAAGTGGGGGTTGGTTTCTTCTCCCATGTTATGAATGACATGACTAGAGGGAATGGCCTTAAGTTGCATCAGGGGAAATTAAAGTTGGATATCAGGAAAAACTTCTTTACACAAAGGGTCATTAAGCATTGGAACGGGCTGTCCAGGGTGGTGGTGGAGTGCCCATCCCTGGAGGTGTTTAAATCCCATGTGGATGTGGTGCTGAGGGACACGGTTTAGGGACCCTGCTAGTGCAGGGTGAAAGGTTGGACTCAATGATCTTACAGGTCTCTTCCAGCCAGATGATTCTGTGATTCTGTGAAGCTCTATCATCTCTGTCATGGCAGCACTCAGCAGTGGCATGACTTCATTCAGGCCATGATAGCCTACTGTTAGTTTTCATTCCCCGTAACATTTTCACACTGGCCATATAGGGCCGTTAAAGTATGAGCAAGTTTTGCTGATCACCTCTTGCCTCTCCAGCTGAAAAATCAGTTTATGAATAGGAGTCACGGTGTCTTGGTTGGTGCAATATTGACAAGAGTGCAGCATTGTGATAGTGATTGGCACCTGCTGTTCCTCAACCCTCAGCAATCCCACCACAGAAGGGTCCTCTGAGAGACCTGGCAAGGTGGACAACTGTGTTTGCAAGGCAGCTATACGCAAGACCAACCAGTACCCTTTTGGATCCTTGAAATACCCTTTTCTGAGGTAGTATTGCCAAAGATGCATGGGACTTACAGGCCAGTCACAATGGGGTGTTTACACCATTCATTCCCAGTGACACTCACTTCAACTTTCAGGAGTTACCTGTTGGGATCCCCCTGCCACCCCAGAAATACAGATGGGTTCTACCATATAACCATAACTTGATGGCGTTAAGGTACAGTGTGCACTGGTATCTACTAGGGCCTTATACTTCTGCGGGTCTGATGTGCCAGGCCATCAATCCACACAGTCCAGTAAAACTAATTGCCCCTTTCCTCCAACTGGCTGGAGGCAGGTCCCCTTTAATCCTGATTGGAGTCACTCACTTCTTGTGAAAATGACGTTGAAGTTACTTCAAGAGGATTATAAGTAAAATCAGCTTTCCTGCTCTGTCTAGAGAATTTCCCACTGAAAATTTTGGGCAGCATTTTTCTTGGGGAATCCCCATTTATGACTGTTTTCCCTAACACTTCCTCACCTCCTCTCCATGGTCACGTAGTACCTACCCGGTACTCTGTGGTATACTTTCCATATTCTCTCTCTTGAGCAGAGTAAAGTGCCTACTCATAACAGCTGAGATACAAGGCCATACAGGTGGCGAGTAGGACACGACCGCCTTGAATTGCTGGAACTCCCGAGACACTTCCTTTGGTATTCTGTTTTAAATTTTGGGTTTCTGTTACCAGCTTTTGGCTTTCTGTTGTGAAGTTTTGGTTTTCAGCCATGAGGTTACATATTTGTGTTTCTAATTTCCCTAGGCTTTCCTTTTCAAAAGTCAATTACTCCTTTAAGATTTCATTTTCAAACTTAAAAGCAGAATACTCTATATTTGCAACCTGATCTGCAGAAGAACATTCTTTAAATTCCTTTTGCTCAGAAGATAAGTAAGCCCCCAGCATGGCACAATTTCTTTGCCTTTACCTTTTTTAATACTTTGCTCTCTGCTGCAATGTTTTATCCACACTGCCACTTTATTCTCATCTTTCCAAAATTTCTGGGCCCATTCTATTCCCACTTGAGATGGTGCACACTCTTATTTTTGCAACAGTTTATCCATGGCAATCCTGTCGGTGACATCAATTTATCTGTCATGTTAAAGGTAGGAGTTTAAATTTTGCCTTCCAGAGACCAAACACTTGCATTGAAACGTCTTGCAAAAGAGAGTTTAGGGGTTTGGTGTTTGCCTGACAGGCCTGAAAGGACTTTCACTGAAGCTGTTTTGTAAAGCAAATAAAAAATAATAAAAAGTTTATTTAAGTGACAGATATAACAGATTCAGAATTGCTGTTCATAAATGCACTCATTGCAATAGTGCTAATAACTGATATATGATAGTAAAGATAGCACAAAGCACAGCAAATTATCCTGGGTACTTCCACTTTGTGGTGAGAGTGCAGTTCTTACCAAGAAGGTGTCCCTGTCTTGGATGGAGGAAGAGGAGTGCAGCACATTGATCAACCCTGCTCAACTTACAGCCTTTCCCCTTCCAGCCAGGTGTTACTCCTCCTTGTTTTTTATACCATGACTCTGTCTGTCTCTGCCTCTTAGGTAACATTTAGCGGAATTGAGTAACATTGTCTTATATGTTTAGCATGTACTGCTTTTGGCTCATAAGCACATTGAAGGGCGTGAATTTCAATATTAATTTTGCAGCTGATTAGGCAAACAGCTTCTCTCAGACAGTGGGACCTTCAACAGTTACTTCCTTTCTTCTTTTAGACAAAACCGGCAGTTTTACCTTCACAGTACTCCCTCCTTTGTCCGTTATTCATGCCAACCCAAGGAATTTCCATTCCTAGAGATAACATAGGAATCTCATGCTTGCAAATATCTTGGCCTTTTGTGTAGAAGCCTCACAGTCGGGAACCACTAAAGCACAAGCTTTTCCAACTGTTCCTTAAGCATAGTGGATCATAGATGAAAAAAATAATCTATTAACCATGCGTACTGCTTTCTAAATTCCACGCCTGAATACTCATTACTGAATACTGAATACTTGTAGTCAGTAATACTTAACAATTAACCAGAATCCTGCAGGGCTGGTTTTTGCTATGGGCTTTTGCACATTACAGTATCACCTTGAGATCTGGAGTCCTTAGCTGCTCTGTTAGAAGTATAGTTCCCTTGATGACTCTCTTCACACTCTAACACCCCCATGAAAGTTTCTTCTGCAGAAGCTTTCTCCTTGAAATACCTTGATTTTCTCTTCAGTGAGAGCAATTTGATTATAGATCTCTCCTGTGTTTCCTTGTACTGTTCTGCAGAGTGGATAAGATAGGCCAAGAACAAAAATGTTATGTCCTTTCATGTATTTTTAGAACAATTTCAAAAGGTGCACATTCCACAGAAATGGGACCGTATTTTGACTCTGAAAAAAAGACAAAAATAAACTTTGCTCTGAAGAAAAGGTTATATTTTTAAGCTTCCGTCAAAAAAATGAAAGGAACTCATCACTTCTAAGGGCACCATACAGATCATTTTAACATTTGTTAAGTTTTCTTCAGGTGTATACTCAAAAGGAAATAAATAAAAACCAAACAAACCTAAAGCAAAACAAAGCATACAAGCAAGAGGCACATACTCAAAGAGAAAAAAAGGTGGATAAAAAGAAGAACAAATATTAACCTTGTTAAAGCCCAAGACAGAACAAATTAGAAATATTTCTAAAAGGCTGCTGAACATCCTCTAAGAAACTGCTGAACTGAAGCACCTGTAGCAGTTATAAGACCCTTTGCCTTTCTTTCCAAGAAAATGTTAGACTGACCCTTCCTTTTAACTAGGCTCAGAGAACTTTGTATTTCTGCAATATTTTTTTAAAAGACCACTGCTTTCAGAACAAAACTAGTTCAAAAGAACTCCTACTGTCCACAGAGATAGTCTGGAAGGCAAGATGTCTTAGACAAACAGGACACAGTAGAAATATATTTGAAATCCTATAAATAAATTTTATCAAGTGAAGAAGTGATAAACTGAATGAAAGATTGAGAAATATTCAAATCAAAAGCTTAAGAAAGAAAAAAACCCCACAATGAAAGTCCATGAAAATCTATGCAAGTATTTTGTTAAATACACTATTTATATATATATTGTTTTTATAGACTCAACTGAAACAGCTACTAGAACAAGCTCAAAATTTCTTCCAAATCATTCTACCAGACAAAAGTATTTTTTAAACATAGGTGAGTTGACAATGAAAAATTATTTGCACTTTAGACAGTATTAGCTGGGATTTGAGTATGAATTTATTGTTTAACTTTAAAAAAAAAGAATAATTAAGTTGGAAAAATTGTGTAGACTATTAGTTTTATATGTATTTCAAAATAATAACTCATTCTTGGTTTTGCCTTCACACAAACTTTATGAACTCTAAGACAAGTACATATTCTGGCAGTTGTGACATATATGCACTAAATATAAAGTTCTGTCTTAATAAAACAAGAGCATTATCCATTAATTGTCAAAGCATATATTAACTTAGTTAATTATCCCATCTTTGATAGATGATCTTAGAAATCAAATTCACTTCTTGCTAAGTTAGACTCAGTAACTTATATTAAGGAAAATCTCTATGTTTAAGATCTACAGCAGAGTATTATGTTTGTATGCAGGGAACTTATTTTTAATCAGCCATTTTTTAAACTTATAAATTATATGAGATAGGCTGTGGAGTTGCCGATAATCCTTTCACAGTTAAATACACACAAAACATTTAAATAATGCTGTGCTTCACTGTAGAGAGTTTAGGCTACTATTCAGGAAGGCTTAGTTCTGAAAAATAGATATCGTTGTTTATACTACTGCCTATAGTAATAATGGGGTTAAAATAGCAATGGTAGAACTTCAGAATTAAAAACACCGGTAAGCGTGCATTAAATGCTGTCTGAATTCTAGTTTGCTGCTTTAACATTCACAAACAACTTGGTTTAACTTGGCTAGCAGAAGCAGTGGTCTGAGTCTCAGAATCCCTTCTATCTTACATAGGTAAGACCCTCAGCTTGTATCTGAAGCATTTTGAAACATTACGTTCTAAAGCTGTGGTACTTCACTAAAGCCTGTGCCCACAAAAGCATCTGTAGAATCAGTAGTGCTCTGTGCTTGGTTTTGGTGCCTGGTTCCCACAATTCTTAAGGCTGGACACCTAACTTTACTATATGGAGAGTATAGAAGCAACACAGTTGCCAATGGCACATGCAGCCAACATGAATGACCAAGGAAAGAATAATAATAAAAAAATGTTCTGGGACAGTGGGAAACTCATCCGAAACCCTCCCCAGCATGCGTGTTCATAAATCTGGACAGTGTGAACAATTGTCTTGTTCTTTTTTACTTTAAGATGGGGAAAGGGGTGTGAGTTAGAAAAAAGAACCCAAGTTCCTTCCTCCATTTTCCAACCTCCAAATTTTAGTGCTGTATGCATTGCTTTCAGTGTTGCATCCTGTAATACCAATTTGGTTTTTTGGGTTTGGGGATTTTTTCAATATTCTCCAGAGGAGGTTCAGCAAAGGGGCCTGGCCCAAATTATGTAGGAAAATTAGACTTTCTTGTTTTTTAATTTAATTTTGTAATTCTAACTTACTTGAAAGGAAGTCAGGATTACTTACAAATCCAGAACTCAGGTAAATTATTGCTTTGTGGGAGAAATAAAATTAAAAAAGAAAACAAAGTGGAGAGAGAGAATGAGAAAGAGAAGAAATATAAGAACATGTTGAGAGAGAAAACAGAGAAGGATAAAGATGGAAGTCTGAATGAGGAGAATAGAACACAAAATTGTGCTAGATAGAAAAGCTCATTCTGAGGGGGGTGGGGAAAGGAGAATTGCCAGAGCAGTTTAACCTCCAGGGTCCAGTCCAGAAACAAACTATCCCAGCAAACTTTTGCAAAGACAGTCTTTCCTCTCACCACTGGCTAAAGACTGGATCATATCCTCTCCATGGGAGTTCATCAGTTCCTCCGTCTGACAAACAATGACCATCGGTTCCTGGCAGGACTTTTCACCAGCTTTGCGGGTGGTGATTCCATCTAGCATCCCACAGCAGTGCCAATCTCTCGATGTGGGGGCGAGGTCACCTCACATATGCTTTTTTCCACCCCCTCGAGGCAAATGGGAAAGTATTTGTGAAAGGAAAATCTTTTATTGCTACGTGGAGGCTCAGTGGCATTCTGTCTCTCTGCATTGTAAGTCTCTCTCTTGGGTCCATGTCAGGTAAATTCAAATGTACACATCGGGGCATGTCAGAAAACATCACTTTTTATGCACTTATTCACAGAGACAAGTCTGAATATCTTGACTCCCAATCAGGGAAACGAGAGGGCTGGTGCTCCTCTTCCCAAAAGTTGCGAGAACTCCTTCCTGTGCTTCAGGGAGAAGGAGAAGGAGAACAAAAGCTCACGCCCTGCTAGCACCATCTTAACCAGTCACAGACACCTTCTACCACATCTGGTTGCTCAAGGCCTCATCCAGCCTGGCCTTGAACACTTCCAGGGAGTGGGCATCCACAACTTCTTTGGGCAGCCTGTTCCTGTTACCACCATCACAGTAAAGAATTTTATTCCTCTAATCTAATCTAAAGCTACTCACTTTCAGTTTGAAACTGTTACTCCCGTCCTATCACTGCAATCCCTGATGAAGAGTTCCCTCCTCATCTTTCCTGCAGGTCCCCTTTAGGTACTTCAAGGCTTCTATAAGCTCTCTCCAGAGCCTTCTCTTCTCTGGGCTGAACAATTCCAGCTCTCTCAGCCTGCCGTCATATAAACAAATGACCATAAATGATTGATGACACTTTCTATCAACCCTCTTTCCACAGAAAGCTCCAGGAATCAAAGGAAAAAAGAGTAAGCATATCTCTTATGCGGATCAGTGTTCTAAAGGCCAAAGAAGTTTTTTGAAACTATTGTCGGACTCATATTTAGTTAGTAATTTCATCTCTATTAAACCTAAAGAATCTGATCTGTGTAGACAAGATCTGATTAACGTATGTTGAAAAGACACTATGTGTCTTTTTCACCTATTGTATGGTTGTCCTGGTTTGAGTTAGAACAGAACTAATTCCATTCAGTGATTTTTAATTTTCAGCTCAGTGTCTGCTAAGTAACTGCACCATCTGAAGTTAACAGCATATTTTTGCAGACAGGGTCTGCTTCTAGAAGTGGTAATGCTTGATGTTGACAGTTACTACCAGGGACTGGTGTGCAGAAAGGCTCTTGCTTCTACTTGCTGCTGTGCAGACCAAGGTCACTGCTAAATCCTGTGTACCACAGTGGGGGTGCAGTAAGTGAGAGGTGACACCTGTGGGGATGAGCGGACAGGACAGGTGACCCTAAACTGATCAACAAAGTGTTCCATCCCATAGAGGTCGTATCTGGTATAAAGCTGAAGGATCACAAAGATCTCACTCTTTTCCTCTCTCTTCTGCTCTTCTTCAATGGCCAGTGTCTGAGGAGGACTCTGACTTTTCTGCCTTTGTTGCCAATCCATGCCTTCCTGAATCCAGTTCCAGAATCCAGCTCCTGTATCTGGCTGCCATCAGCTGCTGAGTACAGTCTGGACCTTTCCCACTGTCTGCCCACAGCATCAACAGTGATGGTGACTCATTTGCCATCAGGGGTGTTATGTTCATTAATGGTATTGTATGTATTTGTATACATTTCATTTTATTGTTATTACTCTCATTAGAGCAGTTCTAGTTTTCTTTTCCAATCTGCCAGTCTTGCTCCCTTATTTCTTTTCTCTTTCCCCTCTTCGGGAAGGGGGGTGAGGGGTGGGGAGGAGCAGGGGGTTAATAGAGAGCATCTGTCATTCACCTAGTGGCCAGCCCAGCCCTAACCTGTGACAATGGTTTATCCTTTTTGTATTTTTTATTTGAGATTAAGAACATTGAACATAAGTAGATTTTCCTTTGATTTTTTTCACCTGAAATCCTGCCCTCAGTTTTATATATAACAGACTCCCATAATAATTTTTCCCAGTTCCACACATTTTGCAGCCAATGTGTTCTGCAAAGAAACATTTCACATCACTTTATCCTTAAATATATACGAGAGACAATTCTAGCTGCAGTAAATGAGCTGCTGCTGCTACAAAATTAAAGTCCATATTAATGATTTCAGTGCTAGCTTTGGGATCATTTGCACTCACAGTATATGAGATCATAATTGCTAGCATTCTCCCCATTCTCTGTCCTCAGATAATCTTCTTCTCTGAAAGGATTCAGAGGAGGAATTAAAAATACCTCATAAATTCATGAGGTACCAAAGGTGTCTGCCCATTTGAAACTCTGATTTCTTTCTTCATTTTTTAAATATTTCCCTATAATGTATTACTATGTGATTGCTCAAAAATTTTACAACTTCTGAACACAATTGAGCATTTCAATTTTTTACAATGAGTTTGAGAAAGCGTTAAGAAATTCTGGATGAATTTTTGTTTCCTATGAATTCCAGTAGAAATTATTTCCCTATATTTTACAGATACATCCAGTTAAAAAAATCTTCTTTGTAACAGCTGAGTGCTTTAAAAAGTGATTAATTTTTTTTTTACATGCCCAAGAAAGTAAAATCTGGAACTAACAAAAACCTTATTTACTGATTTCTCACTGATTATCTTTATTAACTTTTTTTGACTGAGTGCTGTATTTGGATATCTTGTAAATACTCCCTCACTCTGCAAACACACGAATTGTATTGCTAGCACTTGCTTTCCTACAACGGACAAGGCAAACAATACTTTTCAGCCATCTGAACCCTCTAACTCACGTGAACTATTTACCAGCTTGAAACACTAGTATATAGAACGCCTTCATTCATACTATTAATCTGAGAACAGTGCAAACTCTAATACAAGTTGCAAATGCCTGAATTTTTCACGTAACATTTCCCATATTTTCAGGCAGCTGAGCCTATACAATAAGAACAATAACAAGATTTCTTAAAAAAGGATTATAAAGATTTGGTAATTTATTTTAAATAAATACAGAAGAAGAAATACTTCTTTGGGAATTCCCTGTTTTGTTTTGGTTTGTTTTCTCATTTGTGATAACTGATTTCCCTTAAAGCTTGAACAATATGAATCAAATCCTCTTGCACATTAGGGATCACATAGGCAGGGACTCAACATGGATCTCATAGATAATCAGACTTACAAAGTTGAGACTTATCAGGGTGAAAGACAGGGTGAAAAAGAATATAAATTATACACATTTCATCACTGCTCTTTTGCCATGAGTATCATTAATGATTTATATTTGTTTGACTGGAAAATTATATTTAGGACAACTAATTATGGACACACTGAAGTTTTAAAAATTGTGTTCTTTTATCTTAACACATTATACAAAATAACTGGTAGTAATATTCCAATTTATGTCCACTGTTAAATTCCAAATTATCCTTTAAGGATAAGCAAAGATTCATAAATAGAAATACTGATTTTGATTTCTTATTGGTTTTGCACTTTCTTACTAGAATTTTTTTTAATGGAATGAACATCTTCTATGTTGTATAAATGAGACAAGAATCAAACCAATGCTTTAAAATATACACAATTAAATATAATATAATGAAATATATAGGTGCATATTTTTGGTAGGTTATTCTGTACATCTGTCATGACTGTATGTGATAAAAAAATGCTGTCACACAGACAAGAATTCAAACACTCCAGAGAGTATCTGAGTTGTCTTTGCAGTCCTTTCAGATGGGTCATCTAACTGTGATCTAACTAACTCCTGCTGTCAGATCTAACTGTGTTGCTCCCTACCATGACTCAGTATTTCCAGAAGAGTTTACACCAGATTACATTGGTACAGTTTTAATTTTGTCTCTGATTTTCACATGCTGTGTGCTCCTGTGAAGCAGCATAAAGTTTATTGTCACTCTTAGAGCAGTGCATGTCAATGTCAACTTCACGCTTATTAAAGTTATGATGTGACATTCCATACACATTAACACAAAACCTCTCCAATTTTTAACTCTAATAAGCCATTTTGCAAAACTACCACGATGTCTGTAGTATGTACCCACTGTTCACAGAAAATTATGGAGACGTTGATGTACACATAATATAGTGACCATTCTAATGAGACTAGACAGAAATTCTCTTCAACATGCTAGGCAAAGTGTGCTAACTGGATGTGTTAATATTTAAACTTCTCTGAAGTCCTACAGTTCTATATAATTTTAGAATACTTTGCTGGAAATAAAATTGATTTTATAAGTTTTTCATGTCAACTGGTCACTGAAGAAAGTGCAATAAGACCATAATATTTTTTTTTGCAGTATTGGCTTCCAACTATGGCATAACATGTGCTCATACAGCTCTTCTCCTGCTATCATATCTGCTTCAACAGATATTAAATCCCATTTTAGACAGTATCACAGTTGGAGCTGGAGTGGACACTGCCTTATTATTAACCTATTACTACATAGGAAGCATGATTTCCTTTTTTCCCTTGAACTATTAACTTTGCAGCAGAAGTCCATCATTTTGGTACAGAGTATACAACAGAATTAAAGTGTTAAAAGACCATCAGAATGCATTTAATCCTCTTCCTATTACAATTAGCTACTAGAATTACTGATGTATAATAATTCTGATAATGCACCAGTGATAATTCCTATAACTAGTGGATATTGGTGGCAAGCAGTTACCAGAGTGCTGCATCTGCCCATAGAACTGTCTGTATGTATATATGGCTTCATTGTTTTTATAGAACTAACTATTAATGAAATATTTATTTCTGACAATTCTGTTCTAATAAATGTTAGCTGTCTTATCAGGAAACCACAGGTCGAGGGTTGTTAAGGACAAAAAAATAATTTATCAGGGTACCCCAAAAGTACAAGCACAAAATGGTGGCAAAAGCTTTGAAAGTACATAGCAATGGATGAAACCAGAGGCACCAGGCCCTCTCACAAATAGTTACTGGTCACTAAAGAAAAGCAACCTTGGAAACTGGGTGTAATTTGCCTTAAGGATGACAAGGAGAACACGGAAAACATATCCAACATGAGTTAACCACACCGTACGTATTCTATTTGGAATCAAAATGGAGTGGTGAACCCATGAAGAAGGAGGTTAAGGTGTAATGCACAGCACAAAATATAAAAAGATGACCCTAAGCAGACTCTAGAGCAAGGATTAAGAAACCATCAATACCAATTAGTTTCTGTAGGCCAAACTCCTTTGCCAAGTTATTTGGGATGCTAATGGCTCACTCTAACCCCCATCTTTCTTCAGTGATCTTTGAAACAAGAAGAATATAGGAAAGGTGAGCATAACACCAGAGAACAGAGAAGACCCTATATCAATTTTAACTGTATTGTTATTGGGAACGAGCTCTAATAATTGGGTAATTTGGATTATAACATAGTTACAGGACTAATAATAATTCTTTGATTGTATTTTTGAGACTTTAATTACACTAGCCATTAATTCTTAGCTTTGCACACAAGGTGTGCTTTTTAGGTCTATGTAAAGTGCCCAAGGTGGGGTTTTTTTTCTGAAAAGCTACTATAGACAACTGTCTGTTAAACCTGTAATTGGTGCTATGACATTCCTAGTATTTACGTCATTCCATTCTCGAAGACATATGGGGGAAAAGAAGCCACGAATCTCTATCTGCTGGTTCATTGAATCACCTTGCCTATAAAACTGCGGTACGAGATATGTAAATGAGTTAAAAATGTGTTTTAGTACTAAACTGAAACAAAGGCAGGCAAGTGATCATGTTCACTTATCTCAGCTGCAATGAAATTACTGTAGGTCATAGTATCCAAGGTTTGGAATAAACTCAAAGATTATAATCTGACAAAATCTAGGCGTTTTCCAGATAGAACATAAAGAGGTCCATTAGCAAATCTAATAAAGTCATCGGTATGCACTAACTTAGTAAGGCTTCTTTTAAAATCATCAATCAGTGATCTGTAATTCATACCTTTAGTTGACATCTACACCCACACTTCACTGAAGGAATGCGTAAGTATAAACCTCTGCATACAGAAAGATGGCAAATATTTTCTTATACCAGCTGCTTAAACGTAGTACTGCAATTTGGCAGAGTACTCAAAATATAATGTTAGGGGTGTCTTATTATGCCAATATCTGTACCGACCAAGAAAACAAAATCGGTAACTATTTCCTTGAGTCAGTGGTTTCAACTGAAATCCTCAATCTTCATCCTCAGCTACTGCTAGAGGTAATAACGAACATGATGTGAGACAATTTGAGGCTCTGGGCACAATATTGATAAGACTGTTTTCAGGTCTTCTCAAATTTTGGAATTCAACGTACAAGAGGGGGAATTGCTACAGATTCTCCATTTTGGAGAAGTCAAAAAATTATTGCAGATCTGGAGAAATGTGAGATATGCAAAACAAGACTTGGTATGGCAGTCAAGGACAGAATCTAATTGTCTAAACATAGGCATGTCTGTGATGCTCCGCGGTAGCTAAGACAGCACATATGCCTGGCAGATACAGCACCAGACCTAAAGGAAGTCTGCAGGTGTGCACAGACTGACTGAGTTACCTAAGAGTGTTACAAATGGGATTAAGAGTCTATGTGGAGACAAGAAGATCCAGCACCTTCATCTCTCTTGACTATAATTGGAATTTAAACAAGAAAACATGTAGACATCTATATTTGTGTTTTACTCTATGGTCTGGATCCATCCCATATTGGACCTGGGATCAACATTTACTCGTAAATGACAAGCTTGAGAGGAGACCCAGCTGGTATATTTAGAGCTTTTGTGGATTTCTACTCTGTTCTGCAACAAGTGAAAGGATTTATCTGCTCTGTCTGGGATCATTTGATATACTTCACCTAATCTGCTTTTTGTAATTGAAGAGATTTTCCTTTCCGGTGTGTTCTGTTATCTATTTTACCTTATTTCTGACTTAATTTATGTATGCCAGTAAACGAAAAGCTTTGTTTTGCCCAGTATTTGGATTCGATACGAGTGTATACAGACCTCATGATCCCCGTGAAACACAAGGTTAATTTAGAACATCAACTATTACTTTCTGATCTTACATTCATTGAAATTTGCCATGTTTTCAGTGGCCCCAACCCCAAATTGTACTGAATATAATAGGTGTTTCAGAAAGTTTGTGGTTCACTGTCCACAGTATCTTGCTGTAGGAGAATTTGGAAGACACTTCTGCATTAAAGCTGTACTGTATGCTTTTACACAGTTCATGCTGCTGAACTCAGGCATGCTGCTAGGCCTGTGGTACTCACAAAAATTCTAGGAGCACTGTGAGACTGGTTTGTACAGCGAGATTGTCCCATACATGGAATTAAATGTTGACTCCATTCAGTTTACTCATATACACTATTATCAGTGAAAAGACATCATATTTTTAAGAAAGCTCTTTCTGCCTTCTCTCAAACATCAGCTTAATTGTCTATAGACAACTATCTCAGCAGATTTATTTGGTGGAATTAAAATATCTGTATCTCTCTACTGAAAGTAGGGATTTTTCATTTTTTTCACACTAGCTACATGACCATCACAGCCAGAGGCCAACTAAAATTTCTAAGAATAAGTATGTACTTTTGATGATTTGAAACTTTATGGAAAACAGTGTAGGCTTTTCATTAAAAAAATTACCACCGAATCATGAAATGGTTAAGGCTGGAAGGATCTCTGATGGTCATGTGGTCCAATGTCCCTGACAAAGCAGGCCTAGAGCTACTTGCCCAGGACAATCTTCAGGCAGCTTTTCAATATGTCCAAGAAATGAGCTATTCAGAATGTGCAGATGTGTAAGCTGTGCCAGTGCTTGGACAGCCTCACAGGAAAAACATGTTTTCTGATGTTCGGATAGAACCTCCAGTATTTCAGTTTGTGCCCATTTCCTCTGGACCTATCATGGGGCACCACTGAAAAGAGCCTGGCATCATCTTTCTGCAGACCCTCCCTTCACATATTTTAACTGATTGATGAGAACCCATGAAACTTCTCTTCAAGCTGAGCAGTCCCAGCTCTCTTAGGCTTTCCTCAAAGCAGAGATGCTTCCGTTCCTTCATCACCTTTGTGGCCCTTTGTTGAACTCTCTCCAGTATGTTCATGTCCCTCTTGTACAGAGGAGCCTAGAACTGGATTCAATACTCCAGATGCTGCCTGACGAGACCAGAATAAAGAGGAAGGATCACCTACCTCAACCTGCTGGCAATGCTTTGCATAATGCAGCCCAGGGTACCATTAGTTTTCTTGGCCTTTCTAACTACTAGACTTTC
Source organism: Buceros rhinoceros silvestris (assembly GCF_000710305.1). Lineage (NCBI taxonomy): Eukaryota > Metazoa > Chordata > Aves > Bucerotiformes > Bucerotidae > Buceros > Buceros rhinoceros. Next base: position 7,579 of record NW_010411016.1, on the reverse strand, counting down.
ATCATTAAAGGAACAAACCCTGACTCCACAGCAAAAAGTTATTTTCTTCCTCTCAAAATATCTGATATTACCAATAACTGCCTTGTTACCTGAGCTTTAATACCAAATCTTTACTGATCTGAAACACAGAACTCAAAGGAAATGAGATACCACCAAAAAAAGCCCCTCTATATTGATTTAATAAATATGTAAAATATATCAACATGTACTGGGGGATGAAGGGGTGGAGTGCAGCTCTGTGGTGAAGGATGTGGTGGCTACTGGTGGATGAGAGGCTGGACACGAGCCGACAATGAGCACTAACAGCATAGATCGCCAAACATATCCTGGGCTGCATCAAAAGAAGAGTGGCCAGCAGGTCAGGAGGTGATCCTGCCACTCTACTCCACTCTGGTGAGACCTCACCTAGAGTACTGCTTCCAGCTCTAGAGTCCTCAGCATAAGAAGGACATGAACCTGTTGGAGCATGTCCAGCAAAGGGCCACAAAAATGATCAGAGAGATGGAGCACCTCTGCTATGAGGACAGGCTGAGAGAGTTGGGGTTGTTCAGCCTGGAGAAGGAAAGGCTCTTGGGAGACATTACTGCAGCCTTCCACTCCTTAAAGGGAGCTTATAAGAAGGCTAGGGACAGTCTTTTTATCAAGGCCTGCTGCAACACAAAAAGGGGGAGTGGTTTTAAACAAAAAGTATTTCTCCCAAAATGAATGCCTAGGTTTCAATAAAATCAACAGAAAACCTCTAGCTGAGAAGCCAGTCTGGTTAATCGAGCTGCTTTTTTCTATCTACGAATGGTACAGCATGTGTTCAGGAACTTTTAGGCATCCACTGGAACTCATGGTCTATTACACCTAGCCTGTTGAAGGTAGAGAGCTAAAGAATTTCAAGCAGATGCTCCTTCCCACTTTTTCTTTTTTTTTTTTTTTATAAGTATCTAATATTTTGAGCAAAGTATTACCCAAGTTTTGCCTGATGGAATTTAAAGCACCACTGAATAGAAGTGTGCATATGCAGCAGAGTGGGACGTTTTACCGTGCTTTGTTGGAACTGAGGCATTCTGGAGTGAAGAATATATAAAGGCCATAGGACTAGAAAAAGCTTTTCTCTGACCTATCTGTGACTGACAAAACCAGAGTCCTAGTGTGCTCCTTGAAACACCTGTATGCTTTGCACTAGATCATTAATGGCTATTGGAAAGAAGAGGATTATCTACCTGAACACAAGTTCTCCAAAGAGACGCTAACTGAAAAACTATAGATATAATGACCTTATAAGGTAAAAAAAATACAGTGATGTTTAAATAACTTCTCCCAATAACAATTGGATATGAATGGTAGCTTAAGAACGGTGTCTAAATTCTTTATAATGTTTAGTATTAGGTAGGAAGACAATGCATGCTATTTTAAGGTTTAAACTTTACATATTTATTAAATAAATATCTACTAAATGAATCTAAATAAATTGTCAAATTAGTAGAAAAGAAATTCTTAATATAAACAATGAACTTAAAATTTATTCATTGTTCCAATGTAGTATAATAATGCTATATATTTTCCAAATCACACTACAGGCACTAAAGACCTTAAAAGTAGGTTTAACACCATCTAATTTTGTGTATCTGTGGTCTGTGATGTCACCACTAGGAGACGTATCACACCACCTAAAAGTGCCTAATATTTTCTAATAATTATTATGGATCCTACTATAACTAATTTTATAGTGAACATTTACAAGATTTCTAGTTCTGATATTTTCATTTCCCTCCTCCTACTACTCCATGCCCCTATTCCAAAACCATTCTCCTTATTCTTCATTCATCCTTTACAGGGCTTTTGCACAACTTCATGTATTTGAGTAATTTTTGGTTTTTTAAAGTGTATGCATTAGAGACAATTGTCGTAATTAAATTTTGGGTGCTCAGGATTCTGTTGCATGTTCAAATTCACTTTGGTTTTAGTTACAAATTATTTAACTTACCAGGATGAATTCAAATTTCATGGACTGCCTCTAGTTATCTGTGGAACAGTTATACATATGTATATATAAAATTTTGTTGGAAGCTCCTTGGAGTATGTTTCCTTCCTTTTGGCCTAGAAGTGTTAAAAATTATATAACCTGGTAATTGCACTTTTAATGGCAATTAGATGGCACATTTTTTTCTGCAATGTGTGAAAGAGAAGCAATGAAAGCAGTAATTATCCAAACCAGGATGAAATTTCCATACATGACAATTATCAGTCAACAATGAACTAAATATATTAAGCTGAAGATTTTCAATCTTTTTTCCTCACCAGTTAAAAATGTCCAGTAAAAACATATGACCAAAGTAAATACATTTATAAAACACTTTCTGAAGGTTTTGGCAAGTTTAGAGAATGGAGCTGTGATAGTGCAGTAGAAATAAAACTAAAAAGACCCAAAATTCTCATATTAAGTTGTGCACATTTTCATAGGCAATAGATAACGGTGTGGGGAGGGAGTTTATGTAACTGATTTAGGAATTAGATTTATTTCAACAAATTAATCCCAGACTTTGTATATCCCTCTAAGTTACAGAACTCATTAAAATTCCAACTCCGAAATAGCAGGTTGCAAAAAAAATATTTTGGCTAGTGATATATATTTATTTTACTACATCATTTCATAATATGGTAAATTACAGTTTTGCTTTAACATTTTACAGTCTGGTTTCATCTTCAGCTTCTTAAAAAGTTGCATGACTAAGAGATGAACATTAGGGAAATGGGATACACATCAAATCAGTTACATCAACAGGCAAAGTCAAAATCCAGTAGTTCTAGTAAGACTTCTGGTTGTTGTGCATAAAACTATTAAAGTTTCTGAAACAATAGGTTTTTCTTATTTAATAGATCCTTGTTTTCATATTCAACATACAATATTATTTTGAGGAACTTACCTTGCATTTAAGGCTGCTAGGTAACACTGTCAAAACATTACCAAAATTAAGATGTAATAAGCACGCCATATGAAGAGCATCTCTGTGGAGTACTTCTTCCGTAACCTTAAGGTCTATGAATCTCTTACATAACACAGCGGTTTAATGACATCCAGTTCTGGGAATTCCATGTTGCCTCTTGCTCATCTTATTGCTATTGCTCAAATGCTTATTAATAATTCCTCTTATTCTTCTTGTCACAAATAGTAATATGTCCTATCATTTCTAACAATAAAATCTGTTCGGCTTATAATTTCCGGCGGCAGTTTTACCCTATTTCTCTAGAGATAGATATTAAGTCTACCTTTCTCCAATCTTAGGTAATTAATTCATCAGCTGCTTAAGTTAGATGGCTGAGACAAGGCAATGTTGCTTTTAGATATTTGCTCAATAAATGGACTTTTTTAATGATCAGATCACTAGATTTGTCTTCTTACTGGTGGTTCTTGGATTTTTTGCTAACATATGTTACTGTAACATACACAGATACTCTTTTAATGAATGTGTCCAATAACTCTTTAAAGATTTAGCTGTAGTACAACTGTGATAATACTGCCCTTAATTTCTTTTTGCCATACTTTTGGGTTAGTACGATTTTTCAGGGTTATTTATGTTCCTGTCTTATCACTAATTTTTCTAAAACCTCAGCTGCACATTCACCAGTCTTACTTTCACTCTGTTCTTAATAAGAACATTTCATTCCCGTTTATATTTCATTGTCTGAACTTGGTAACATAATTACTGCTGAGCTCTTCCCAGTATAATATCTGTGATAGTTAAGGAAAAAAGAAAATGAGCACTAATATATATTCCTTTTAAAATGTTCCCTTCCTATAAAAGCACACTGGTTCCCTTAGTAGATCTAATTGTCTGCATGTCTGAACCTCACAGCAATTATTTTCCTATTTTCAGAGATTTGAAGGGAGGTGTAGTGTTTTCCTTTCCTTACAGTGAACATGCTATTCTTTAATTCAATATTCTTTTAAATAAGAAAATAATTTTAATTAAGAAAATATTATCGTAGTGCAGTCAATATAATTTTTATTGTTTGATTTTGCCTAATAACATTTTACCAGAGAAGGCAGCTATATTTCATGAATAAAATTATCGCTTTGTTCTCACTGTTCCTTTCCTTGTCTCTCTGCAGCTGTCAGTACTCTCACTCTGGAGAGTATTATTTCCATGGGACTTAAAGATATCTTCCATCTTACACTAAAGTTAGGGAATATGAATCAGGAAATCTTGTCCAAGCAGTTGCTACAGAGAAAGAATTAAAAAATAATTTAAAAAAAAAATCAAGAAGCTGAAACTCATGGATCAAAATTGCTAGAAATTCAGAACAAACCAGTGTTTCCTTCACAGGTCTGGCTATCTATTCTGATCACAATGGATGAATAGGAAAGTAGGAACTGATCTCACCTCCTGGATTACTGTATGATATTTAATGCTAAACCAAGAAGTTTACTACCCAACGGCAAATCCTGAGTGTGGATTTATGGAGAGCAATTGCCAAGAATTTTCTAAAGTCTCAGGTGACTGTGAACAATTCATTAATTGTAGAGTCCTGCCACAGCTGTTGCTGGGACTAGAAATACAAAAAGAAGCTAATGTGATAAGAGAAGGGGAAAAGTAAATCCAACACAAATAAAAGTCTTAGAAAAATAAATGTTAACAATCTTGCATTTGAGTACAGTTTTCCTAAAGGTGTAATGACTGGGTAAAAAAACCAACAATGCCAAATGGAACCCAAAGTAGAAAAAAAAAATTATGTGAGCTTAACCAGAATAATTGCAGCAGATAGAAAATTGATGAAGTGACATTCATACATAGGCTGAAAGAAAAGTTTCGAAGATCAAAAAATTTCCATTATCCTTTGAGGAGTAGAAACAAAATGTTTTATCTGCTTATCATGCCTGGTATTGACATCCTGTCCTTTAACTCACAGCAAAAGGTATGTTTAGTTAGTTTCAACATCATGATATTTAGAATCTTTGTACAAGTTTTGATCCATTTCAAAAGTAACACTGTAGAATCTATTTCTGATAAAATGTCCTAAAAGGTACTTCTGCATTGTTCTTAGCCTTTGCAAAAGAATCTGCTACCAGCACAAGGACATCTTGCGGCATGTAGCTGCTAAAATACATAATAAGACGTTTGTTAAACAGTATTAATGAACTGTACATGACCTTTGCCAACGATTAATCTATAAAAGCTGCAAACTAACATCTGCATGGATGACAAACACTGGGTAAAGATTACCGTGGGTGACATTGGATATCAGCATGTATAAATATAACTTATTGAGTGGGATGATTTCCCAAGTGATTTGTCTCTTTGTTTCACTGTGTTAAACAGTAGCTGTTAACTCTTAACTTCCTTCTTTAGTAGAATCTCCTTGTTTCACCACAGGAAAGTACTCTGTATATACCTAACACTCACAAACACTACTTCATCAATTTCTGTTGTTAACTACTTAGTAGCTATAGAGAGACAGTGTCAACCAAAGATAGGATGACAAAAGGAAAAGTAAGAAGATGAAGATGAAGACTAAAAATCTGTTGTTCCTGTCCATTTCTTTTAATACGGAGCAAAATAGATAATAGTAACATAAGAATCAGCCAACAGATAGGTGGATCAAGTCAGTAAAACAATTCAAAACCAACATTGTTTTATTTCATTGTTACTGAAAATGTAAAAATATTATAAAGCTTAAATAAATGAGAATCAGTTGTTACCATAGATTTCCGACACCAGTATGAATTTTCAAAACCTACCTCTGTTTAGAAGCTCTGCTAGTACCTTTAGGGTGGAACTAAAAGCCAAAGAAGCCAAGGAATATGTTGCCAGTCAAGTTTAACTCAGTTAGAGAAATGTTAATCCTCAAAGACAAAAACAATTCTTTTTCAAATCAGCTGGAGTATATGATTCGACGTATATCCAAAATACATTTAATGATAAATGAAAAAGCCACACATGAATTTGTACTGTGCCTTACTTTCTAGAAGGACAATAAAGACTCCACTAGCAACATCTTCCCTCTTTTCCAGAATCAGCATTTCAAACCTCTACACTGAACCTTGACTGAAATCCTTCTAGATATTTCTTATTTTGACACACACAAAAAGACTTGTATCTATTTTTTCTCATATTTGAAACTGAATTTGTTTGCAGTTGCAGCTCAAATGTTTTATTCTGAAAGATGGAATTGTTGGAAATTTTTCTGTATGAATTTTTCTACTAGTCCTTAAAAGAAAGTGCAAATATCAGATCTTCTGTATGCCAGTTACTTACATGTACAGAGGTGTGTAGATGATCGTGCTGCTTATATGCCGTGATTTGAAGAAAAGTCAAGCAAAAGTAAATAACAGTAATGTAGTAAGTATATGAAGAGTCAAAGATTCTATATATGAAGCCAAGATTCTAAAGCAAGATATCCGTTTATGAGCTCATCCAAAAGGCCAAGAGGTAAGACATGTTTCTTTCCAGAAGTCATCTATGAATTTTTTTTTAAAATGAAGCCTTTAAACAGTTTATTAAGAATATTGCTAGTGACAGCCTTGTTATTAAAGTCAAGGAACTGGTATGAAATTAAATGGAGTTCAACATTCTTGGCTGGAAACCAATAGCTGTAGACTTTAAACAGCTGAAAAAATTCTTTAGTACACATCTACTTCAATATTATTGCATAGATAGTAACTTCACATGAATTTTAAATATAACCAATCAGTGTAACACTGAGCGGAACAATTCAAACCAACAGAGAATAGAATATAAGCCATTCTAATAATATTAATTTTAGGTTGTGGTGAGAGGATGTGCCTGCTGTATCAGGCAGGAACTTGTTGCCATTGTCGCCCTCCTTCAGGTCACTATGTTCAGTTGGGTCAAGAGAGAATAGAGAATCCTCCATATTATGTATCTTGTCTACCTGTTGAGCCTGTCTTGGAGAAGGCAGGATGTGGTTCCAGTGATCAATTTCCCCCTCACACTCCCTGATACTGCTCAACCTGCTCACCTCCTCCCAGAGCTCTGTCACTAAGCGGACTTCCTCCACATGGGCACACCTTCCCCAGGGGTGCTCATGGCTGCCGCCTGGTACCAGTGTCACAGCAGGGCACAGCCTGCAGCCTGATGCCTGGGAGGCTGCATGTCTCCACTGGAGCTCCATCTGGGCAGCTGCACCAGTCATGGTGGCTGCAGTGCTTAGAGAGGCCGTGGCCTTCTGCCAG
>NW_010411016.1:0-345 GCF_000710305.1 Buceros rhinoceros silvestris | reverse complement strand
TCTGGGCAGCTGCCCCAGTCATGGTGGCTGCAGTGCTTAGAGAGGCCGTGGCCTTCTGCCAGGTGGAAACCATTGCTCCTTGGTTCTAGCTGGCAGAGCTTTCAGCACCCTGCCTGTGCTTCCTTCCATGCAAACTTCATCAATATGCTCTGGCTGACATGCCACACTCTGTCTGCCTGCTCTGTTCACAGCACTCCTGAGCATCGTGTTCCCTTGGGGCTTCTTTTTTAGGCATGAGGGGTCGCCATTGCCCTGGCAAATCTTAGGCCTCATCAGCCTCTCCCAGGAGAGCCTAGCAGGTCTTGAGTTGGGAAATTAGAAAATATCCACAGGTTTGAATATTAG
>NW_010411015.1:96553-106451 GCF_000710305.1 Buceros rhinoceros silvestris | reverse complement strand
CTGAGTCTTGGACTACACGGTTGGCACTGAAAAGAGTCTGAAAGCGTTCAGACCATCTATTCAGGATGGAGGTTTTATCTGTGAGAAGCGTTTGGCTTCTCAGATGTGACCCTGAGTGAGCATGTATAATATTCTCCTATATTTTTGTTTGTAAATATTCTCTCTTAAATCTGTGTCTACCTACATCTTATCTCTCCAGCTTTTTTTTTTTATCATCCCTCCTTTTTAACACTTTTACACTTGTTCTAGCCTTGTAACACTCAAAAATAAGGGTACTTACTCAGTACAGGTAGCATGTCTCCTGTAACTGTTCTATTACTCCAACAAAACAGTAGTGCTAGTATTTGCAACAATGGATTCCACTCAGTGAGTAAGGTACCTTTCCAGTTTTAACAAATGCTTCTGCTACACGTCGATTCCGGCCACCGTAACACGTTGTGATGAGATCAGTAACTCCACAGCTCTCCAGGAAAGTGGCAGTAGACACCTGTCCTTTGCAAAAAATTCTGGCAAAGGCAATCATTTCCATTAGGCCAAGGCGAATGACAGCAGCTTTGGTATTGTCACCACAGCAAAGGCCATCACAGAACCCAGCTCCTACTGCTACTGTATTCTAAACAGAAGAGAAGAAACAAATGGGGAATGAGTCAGTTATTGCTTACAGAATCCTAGGAAACACTGAAAGACACAAGTGCAGATGTCCTGCAAACACTTCAGTAGTGTAAAATTAGATGGTTGTTTTGGGATTTTGAGGTCTATGGGATAATCTTAAAAAAAAAAAAAGTCAAGTATTTCCAAGGATAAAAGCATAGTTAAAGCTCTGGAACAAGTCACTCCAGAGGCTATTATTATTGGCTATCCTTAAGGACAAACATGTTACACTGCACTCAAGATTTTATCTAAATTGAGCCCTAAGGTAGGAATAAAGTTACATTGAGCCCAGAGCCCTTTTATCCGTATTTTCTTTACAATTAAAGTAATACTGAATCTAAGAAACATTTATTGACTTCCGTCACGGTGATATGCTAAGGGACCAAATGCAGCCAAGCAAATAGTATGCAGCTCTTTTAAGCATGCAGAGTTCCTTTAACAGTAATAGCTAATCAAGGATTCTCAGAAGGTTCATGACACAGGGAGACCTTTCCTAAGTAAAAAATGTTACAGATTTTTGCCCTTAGACCTGGTGGCAGCCTTCTACAAAGAATACACTGTTTTCTCATGTACAGTCAGCTGAACAGTCCCTTCTTTGGTTTATGAACAGAGAGATAAGTGGAGAGACAGTTGAGTGAAGTGACTATAAAAGCTATTTTGTGGACTGGGAGTCAGAGACTGTGTTGGTTCAGTCAAGGTATGGTTTCATTAGACAGCTCTACCAGAGCGATCTCTAATATTTGTTCATTTGGCGGCAAAACAAGAAGCAGTCAAACAGGTATTTGGGTTATTCAATCTGAAAACTTCTTATTTAAATTGAATTTACACAGAGTCTGCAAGTGTTTAGCGCTCAGCTAAAAACAAAAACGTTATCTCTTGGCTTTTTCCATGTGCTTCTCGAACACTCCTGTGCTAAAGCCTCCCCTTCCCTCCAATTTTGCCTGCTTTTCACTTTGAAGCAGCCTACCTGCTCATAATTTATAGTATGATTTGGCCTACAGTATTTTGTTGTCTACTACCTTTTGCAATATTTGTCTTTGGAGCAACAGAAGTATTGTTTTAAGCAAGTCATATCAAGACTAGTTAATTCTGATGAAATGGGGTAGGGAAGAAGTCTAATGCTGAAACGCTAAGCTCCTCGTTTGTACAACGTCCCCATTGTACGTTTTACACAGTTAGCAAATAATGAGAATACAGGACAACTGATTATACTCTAGAACACAAACCCTCACCTAGGAGACTGTTTTATCCTGGGCTAAATAACCCTCAGAGCACAACTATCAATTTACAAGGTCTACTATCTGCTTTCATTTAAATCCTTAAAGAACCCATGTAGATTCTCTTTTATCTACTATGCCATAGAACCCTCCAGGACTCCTGTTCTTGGCAGGCCTTGGCCGTCCCGTGCCTGGGTCTGTGATGTCCGGAGGTAGAGCAGTGACTTTCATGGGCACCCCCTTGCCGTGGGGAAGGAGCTTGCGTGCCCCTGTGAGGTTGAAAGCTGTGCTGGTGGTGGCATGTGCGTCCAGTAAGTTTTGTTAGTACTGGATGCTGAAATCACACAACCGTGTGGGTCCAGGCAAAACATAGACTAAGATAAAACCCCGGTAATACAGCTGAAACCAGACAGGTAACAGACTTGCTGTAGCAAAATTTCCAAGCTCACTTTTACATATACTGCTAAAATCAAACTTGAATAGGCATAATTATCAGTTGGGAGTCGGTGGGCTTTCTGACCTTTGCCCACAGAGATATGTTCCACTGAGCTGCTTCGGTTTGGGTCTTGTTTGGAGGGGCAAACCCCCCCCAGCCCATCCCCTTTTATTCTTTCTTTGATGATTGAATGGTTCTTTCAAAAATAGAGTGGTTTTATTTATTTTCTTGAATAGTCAACAGCTTGTTTTCCTCAATAGTCTACGGCAATTCGTTACTTGAGAAAAGCAGCTGATTCTGGAAATGTCCTAAGCTGATGTGAGTCATCACTGAAGGTTTTAAATAGTTGAATGCGATGTTAGTTTCCTCCCTTCCACGGCACAAAACGGTATGAATAATTTTTTTTTTTTTAGTGTTTCCCAGATAATAGTCTGAACGGAAGCAGAAAGCATTTCTGACTCAAGTTTTTAAATGTTGGGGGAGCACTCCCAACCACTGCCTGTTTTGGCCATGTGGGAATTCCATAAGAATTTCAGAGAAACGTATAAAAGCAAACATTTTGTAACCATGGCAACTTAGCCACGAGGATTCTTGTGGTTGGTGACATGAAACTGTGAAATCCCTCTACTGACTGGCATAGCTAACTTGACTTTTCTGCCTAACTTCTGTAAGTGGTACCAGAAAAAAATACAGTCATGAGTGTCACTTTTCAGGTTTGTAGAAGGTCTTGTAGAACATAGGATTTGTGTTATATTTTTATATGGCTGCCTGCTACTGTTCCTATCTGCTAAAATGAAAATGGCTGTTACATACCGGGATCTCTCCCGTTGGTTCATATGCTCTTGGTCAAATTCAGGTCTCTTTTCTACGTAACTTGGAGCATGACTCAAAAGCAGTACATACTCCAGTGTAATTGAAATGGTGCTGCAATGAATTTTATAGGGGGAAGAGGGGAAAAGGAGGAGAACGCCACCTATGTGTTAAAGAACAGTATTGGGAGGAATAACCTTGATATGATGTGGAAAGGAGTAACTGGTTTGTCTGACATCCTAAGTTTGTCAAACATGCTGTAATGATCGTTTAGACTGGAGCTAGTGGTAGAACCAGACTGGTCATGGCAGAGCAAGCAACTCTCATTTCTAGAAATCTGCCTGACTAACATTTGCACCTTCAGAAGCTCAGCAGTGTGGCAATCCACTGGAGTTGTAATGAGGAAATGATAACCTTTGTTCCAGGCTTCTTGTCTCCAGCTAGAATTTCCCGATTTTTCAATCTCAACGCCAGCACTGTCCAGTGCTGAATCTGGGCACATTGCATTATGCTGCCATTCCCTTAAGGGCGTTTCTGGCCTCAGCAAAAGAATCAAAGTTAAGAAAAAAGCAAAGTGAGGATAAAGGTTGTTGTCTTGTAGCCTATACATCTAAATGAGCCTCAGCAGGGAAGCGGACTGGCCTTGCAAACCAAATGTAGTCCATTCCTAATCGTCTGCTGGAGAAACAGCAGTTTGTTAAAAAACAAAGCAAAAAAATCATCCAGATCCAGGGAAGTTGGAATATGTTCTTTCCCCATGTAACAATGAAATATCACACTCAAGTGTTTTTCTTGATTAAGCAGCTGGTAGGTGAAAATTGTGTATTTTCCTTGTGATACAGGCATAGGGAATTGGTTTCAGCACATCAGAGCAAGAAGAAGCTGTTAAACCTGCTATGCCATGCTTTAGAAAACCCCAGGGAGATCTACTGATACTCAAGAACGCAGCCTCTGAGAGGTCTGTTGTGATCTTGTGCATTGTATCTGTCCTTGAAGCCCAGACCATGCACTGTATTTGCAAGCCCCAGAATACCTGCTGAAGAGGGAAAAGCACAGCTCCTCTATGGTTAAAATAAGACGATATTTTGACGTTTTGTGATGTGAATTAGGTTTTACTGTAATAAATTAGGAGCTTGATTCTTTTTCTTCCTGCAGTCCTGCTTCTGCAGTGATAAATTTCAAAGGGGAAATACATAAAATCAGCATTTCCTGCGCTCATCTGTAGAGCATGACTATAGATCAGTAGAAAAGTAGATCAAAGGGGATGTTCTAATTCTTCTTGGTGCATGTGTGCACCCGTGTGCCCAAAGGGAATTCTCTTGGTCGTTTTACCAGCTACCCTAATGCAATTCAGTAGGATCATGTTTTAGTTAATTTATAAGAGTGTGTACACTATTGGTATAAGCAGTTTCAAGGCAATGTGATAGATGATGCAAAACTAAGATTAGGAATTCTGCAGTCATTCATTTGCTCCAGCAAATCTGCCTTTATCATTTCTTCTCCTTGGGAACATGTACTAGCATCTCTTCCTGCAGCATCAGGCTGTCAGTGCCAGCTGTGACAGTGCATTGTTGTCCTCCAGTGTCTCTGGGTTGTTATTTTCACACTGCTGTTGTTGCATTCCTGTCCAGTCAGCTCCCAGCAACTGTCTGGGTAGTCCTGGGACACGTCAAAGAGCAAAAGATCTGCTGAGACTGAGCCTTTGATTTTTGGTTTTGTTTGTTTCCTTCAACTCCACTTTTAGTGCTGGTGTGCACGGCTGAAATTGCTGCCCTCAGTAACTATTCCTGGAAGGATACTGTGGTTGTTGTTGTAATTGGTGACATTTTCAGTGCCAGAAAACAAAACTGGCTATGGATGTGGTCTGAGCTAGAAGGATCTAAGGAGGCTAGAAGTATTCCTGCTATCAGTAGCTTTTCTGCCTTTGCTTTGCCATCAGGTGAAAATATCTGTAACCGATCTGGGCCTTGCTTTTCGTATTACGAAAACATTCTTAAAAGCTGTCATACTTGCGAAAAAACCCTTAAGTGTACGGCTAATAGTTTTGGGTCTGTGTGGGTTTAACAAATGCTGAAGTGTTTTGCCTGATTGAGCTGATATTTTCAGATACTATTCTCTCCATTTTCCAACAGAATTTGTCTTCTGTCACTTGCTGCCTTCCAAAAAAGTTGCTTTAAAACCAGTCTGTCTCCAGTACCAAATCCTGAACCGCACTACCCGAAGTAATTTGTATACATCTATTTGTGTGTCTCTGTGGGTGCAGAATTATCTTAACTATCCATTACAACTCAGGTGGAGAGATGCACCTTTTGGTGATCTCCCTTCCCTGAAACAGGAGTTGTTCTGACTTCCAGTTAACTTATAAGTTCCACCAGTGTGCGGCTGTTATTTAGGAAAGCTGTTGAGTATAATAGTTGGCGCCTTTTTCAGTCAAAAGGCAGGGAGGTGACTGCTTTTAGGTGCAGCTGATAGGAATAGGAGCCCCCAGCCAGAGCATGTACACTTTATTGTTTTTTATAAAGTTCCTTGAGAATCTGAAGTCAGACCGACCAGAGAACTTCTTTTATGTACTGTTTATGTAAGAATGGATTGTTGATTCTGATTACAGGGTTGTACACTAAAAGAGCACAAAAAGAAAACTCCAGCCAGTGAAGTTAAATTTGGTCTTAAGAAAAAGGAAAGTGTTGTCGTTGATATCTTAGCTAGAAAATAGAGTATTATTATTTTAATTACGCTGTTCCAGTAGAGAAGTTAGAATGAATGCTGCATTATTCTTCTTTGTCATATTTGTGTCTCAGTTTTTATGGAAATGACTAGTCAGTTACTAGGTTTTATTAATTGCAAAGTCTTTATTCAAAGAAAATACATGACTACACAAAATAGTTCTTTAGATGAGTAGAGGCTATATACTTGCATGAGGAAAAGAAGAATGAACTGCCTATGGTGTCCGGGAGGTAAAAGAAAAGCTATTTTGCTTGTCCTTGGAAGCAGTCTGGAAGTTCAAACTACTCTCCTGTTTCTGCAGCCCAGCTGTGCATATGCTGTGGAATAAACAGAGCAAAACTGGGAGGAAAGGTAGTAATTTCTTGTTGCTTTACACTGTTCTCTTTCCTGACTCCACCTCATTCCCTCAGGAGAGGGAAGGAAACAGCAGAGGAGTTCAAATGAGTGACTCACAAGGCTTCTAGAAGTATTGTGGCTTATATTGATGGTGATGCTGAACACTCATCTCTGACCATATGTGGGCAACACTTTAGTAAATAGCTAGATTATATAAAAATATGCTTCTGCTGGGACGTGCCTGTGTACTTACACCTATAGCTGTATAACCAATCTTTATGTGCTGAAGAAATCCATGGATTAGGTCTTTGGCTTGCAGAGCCCATATGGATTGTTTAAAAAGTCATTCATAAGACTTTCTTGGTTCTAAATTTTTACATTTTTACTGTTACCTTATAGAACAATTTCTTCTTTTCCTAGATCCCTAATTATACAAAATATTAAGTGAAACGAGTTGGATTAAACTCAACCCAGAAAGGTCTTGCTTGGTAAGTTCTGATTGGCAAGAAAGAACCATAAATGTGCTTCAGTGAGGTTTTTGGTGTCATCAGCAGTGCAGCTAGTCTTCTGCTCATCTGTTCCTAGAGAAAGGGTAGATCTATAGAGAAGGTTGCGATTTTTAGCTGATTCAGAGTTCGTGTTTTTTCTGTCTGATGTAGACATGGCTGCTGTCATCCATGTTTTAACCTGCAGGTTGCATTCTTGTTATGTATTCTCTTTTTATGCACCTGTGAAAGGCTCCTGGAACCTTAAAGGCAAGTGTAGTTTGAAAATTACAGTGCTTTTCTTATTATTTATTTGCAAAAACCCCCTATCATGTCAGCACAAAAGCTTTTTTGCTAACGTGCATATCCTCGCTATTGTCCACTTGAAAATTGTTTTTACTGTTTCTCCATTACACTCCTTAAAATTTTGAAGTTAAGTATGGAGATCTTACTTTGCTGACAACTAGGTATCGTGGAGGATATCAGATCACCCCTTGAACCCCAGTAGACATGCCATTCTTTTTTCTTCTTTTTAAGTTAGGCCATTTTCAACTCTTCCTTCCTTCTACTTGATTAATAAGCTTTCTGATTGGAAATATGTGTCATCTGGAGAAGATGGATACTGATGACCTGCTGTCTGCAGTTATTTGAGGTTTTATTAAGATAAACTGAAAAGGTTTTTTGAGATACAATGTTCTTTCTTCGTACCTTTGCAAAGATCCATTATGATTCCTAAATTGGCTGGGGAGAGGAGGCTTAAATTAATCTTCTTGAATTTACTCTGCTTTCGTTCTGTTACTATTATCTCTTCTCCTGCTCTAAATTATTAATCTGATGAAAAACTGAAACCTTAGTTTGGTTTCTTTAAGAAGAATTCTGAACTTCAGCGTTTGGCTTTCAAAATAACTGTTAGGTAGCATTAGAAATGTGTATTTTGCACACCAGAGGATACCTTCGGTGATTTTTTTTTGAGGTTGAAAGAAGAGATGATTAGAGATGGTTGTTTGCATTGAGGTGAAGGCTTTCAGTTGATGGGAATGGATAGGGCAAAGATTGTTCTTTGAAGTAGCCTCCAAGTGTGAGTTCACTCAGAAATTAAATGTTTCTAGAACTGGGTTGTCCTTTGGTTGTGGAAGTAATTGCATGCACACACATTCTTAGCATGAGTAGGATTTTTTTTTTTCTGCCTGCTTACATGGTTTAGATTGCTATCAAGATCAATGTAATATTGGCTTAGCTGTGTGGTTCTCTTTGTAAAGCAAATTGTGACGTATTGGCTTTTAACTCTTTGACTGTAATGATGTCAAAATTAAAAATAGATATAAAGTTATGCAAGATATAATGTCTTAAATTGCTTTTGGAAATAGTTTATGATTTGTAGAATAATTATCAGAGTAGATTTAGATATTCTTAACTCTTCTGCATTTTCACTATTAAGTGAGTGTGAAGTCCTATGCTGCTTTTAAGGTAATTACTCAATTTCTAGCTGTTTTTTTTTTAAAGTGTACTTTGGAGCATTAATTGCAAAGGTCAAAAATGGAACTTTGGATAATTTGAACTAAATGGGGCATTATCTCTATCTAGCAACGTGTCCAGTTGGTAGTTCCAAAGAAAGTATGTGGAATCCTCAGCATTTGCTTACTCTATAATTGTACTAACTCCTGAAGTGTTCATTTGCACTAAACATATGGGTTTAGCTAGAAAACTGTTATCTATCAAGTGTGTGTGTATGTGTGTGTATAGTATGAAACCCAAGTATTCATTTTGCAAAATCTACATTGCTTGTAGACTTAAAATCTGATTTTATTTTTTGAATTAATGTTTAGTTACAAAAGTAAGTTTCCGTGTGTGTGCCTTAAGGCATTTTTTGCAAATAGCAAAATATTTTCTAGGTTGTGGTTGCTGTGTTCCTGACCAGGCAGTATGGTATTGCAGTGGATGAACCTTGAGGATGTCCGTGTTTTTATTTAAACTGGTTTTGTTGTGGCCAAGAAGAACATGAGCTGTCATATGTATACATGTAAATCTGTGTTGTTTCTTTATAATAAATGGTTGAAATTCTAGAACAAAGCAGTGTAGTGCACAAATCATTGGTTTTTCGTAATTAAGACCAGAAGTATGGAATTCCTAAACAACTGGACTCTATATAAACAAACAGAATATATTTATAAAGATGTTTGTTAGTCATATACTGTAAATGAGAACTTGGGAAATTTCACGGTGAATCAGGAGCTTGAGCTGTATTCTGCCAGGCCAGCAGTCCTGAGCTCAGGGGACTCTAGGGTTAGGTACTCTTTCACACTTACTGACACTTCACACGGGTGAAGGTTTTTTGTAGGTGTGTGTTAAGCAATTTATGAAGTTGCAGTGAAGCTGTCATAGACATTATTTCAGAAGAGTGGTAATGTGAGCTTTTCCTGCCTGTGGCTCCCAAAGGTGGGAATTCAATATGTCTATTAATAGCCAAACCATTTAATGTACCACTTAAACCTGTCTTTCTCCCTGCCTGGATTCATATGTGAAACCTGGGTTTGCTTTGTTGAAGATCTAGAAACTTGTTAACCATTGACAAATTCTGTTCTTGTGAGCCACTGAAGGACATCAGAAGTGCCTTCATACTGCACAGCAGGAACAAAAACCCTCACTCGGTTCCTGTAACACTGAAGCTTATCCAGCAACTTTGACAGAAGCCATTTACATAATACACCCACAAGCCAGCACCATCTAGGCAGATTCAAGCAGAAATATTTATTCAGCAAGTTGCCCGGCATTATATTGTATTTTATTTTGTATTGTTGTAATAATATAATACTGATATTAAATTATACTCAATGTAATTTTTTTTTTCAAGCTGAGGATATATTTTTTCTATGCTAGTTGGAAAAAAAAAGGGTTAGAACATGGGTCATTAATAGCTGCCTTTTAATAGTCAATGGATTACTTTGAGAGATTTTACTTTCATTTCACTGACAGAATGTGGGGTGTTTCTGGTCTTCAATGAGTTAAGCAAGGACTGCTCTGCTGCTCTGCTCTGCCCTGCTTTGCCCAGGCCATATGAAAACAGTTAAAAGGCTGGAATTGTTTACTGCCTAAATTGTTAGTCAGCAGAGCCAGTACACCAGATTTCTTTGTGGCTTTTAGTGGAAAATACTAAACAGTCGTTCTTTCTTCAGTTACAGGACTTTTACGTTTTCAGCTGTGTTAGTCGCAGAACTGGCACAGCTGAAACTGCAAAGACT
>NW_010411015.1:95392-96090 GCF_000710305.1 Buceros rhinoceros silvestris | reverse complement strand
CTCGCCAGGCTGCTGCTCGGTGGGAATGCTGCTGGGGTGATGGTTTGGACTCTGCTCTTACAGGCTTTTAATGATCGGCTTGGACAGTCAGGCTTTTTCTAAGCTTTGTGAGGCTATCTGCTGATTGTATAATTTAATTCGTCAAGGAAAAAACGTGATAAGCAGAAGCTCTATCTGAAGAGGAGAATCAAGTTGGCACGGTGACAGATATTCAGATAAAGAAGTTGGCTCAGAGAAGACGTACGGAGTCTGATCTTTTTTTTTTCTTTTTTTATTTCTCTTTTTCCTCTTCTCTTCGATCTGAATGAAGACTATCATGGGAACTGCATTCACATGGTGATCAAAAGGAACACTTCAGAGATGAACTGCTTTCGCATAAGAAGTCTTAGGCAGTAATTTGAGCTCTTGCGTGCAGTAGCGAGCTTGTTTCGCTGAAGCGTTCTTCCTTAACAGTATTTCTGTCTAACGCGTTCCCTGATGGAGAAGCGACAGCTACTGCCCGGTAAAGGAAAAACGAATGCTCTGCGTTGCTCATGTCCCTGACGGAGTAACGCCGCCTGCGTTGCTGTCATTTGGGGAGGCTGGATTCAACTGGCAATAATATTCAAGGAGTTCATTGTCCCTGTGGTCTGACTCATCACATGTAAATGTACTGCAGGCGTGCTGTATGTTGCAGATATTTTTCTTGCATGGGAAAG
>NW_010411015.1:72361-95361 GCF_000710305.1 Buceros rhinoceros silvestris | reverse complement strand
GCACATTTAAATGTACTGCAGGCGGTCTGGATGTTGCAGATATTTTTCTTGCATGTGAAAGAGTTATTTTCCTCTAAGCAGGTTCTGAATAACTGCTGGAAACGATGCATTTTTTGGGCTGGACTGTTTTTGACATTGAGAAAGGAAGCTGTAGAATGACAGGATGATCAGAACGGGAGTTTATTTTTGGTCACCAGAAAGCCTGTGACGGTTGATTTAAAACTGACCTTGCAGGAGTGGGTATAGCTGCGGCTGTCTCTTGGGGCAATTGTTCCTTGTTCTGTCCTTGATAGGACAGTATTGTGTCTTCTGCAACAATGATTTCACTGTAGGGGTAGAAGGACGCCGTGTAAGTTGTGACATTAACAAAGACAAATTGCTTGTGAAAGGACAGCTGTGCGCGACAGTGAGTGCTCTTCGAATGGAATTGGATCTTGGGATATTTTTATCAGCTCTTTCACAGTTTCATTATTGTGGTTCCAATGCCTAGGAAAATCTTATTTTAAAGAGGAGAACTTTTCTTCAGCATTGTTTCGAACATCTCAGGGTGCCTAAATCTGAAAAATGAGGTGTAAGGTGGGATTGGAATGTCCTTTTTTAGATGCTAATACACCAGCAGTAGCACTCACAAGTTCGTGAGGGCATGTGGAACAGGTGAAAGTATTTCCTCTATGGTCCCTGTTGTGATACCTGCAGTCTGGTGCCAAAAATACTATTGCTGGCATTTTTTTGTTTGCCTTTGCTTCTTCAAACGAATCGAATGAGTCGAGTTTGTATTGTTGTTTTGGAGGAGGTGGAAGATGATTCTCCCACATTTATTTCCAAATTACCTCAGGAAAATGTATCTTTACAGCCATCGCTCTCTGGAAATGTGCTGGTAAGGCGTGTTGTTTGTTGTTATATCTTCTGCTTATAATACTGTTGCAAATACCAATAATAATTTTCCTAAGATGAGTATGTGAGTGTGCATGCTGTTGAAACAAGTCAAGGTATTAAAAACTGTCTATAAAAAGAGGGGGAAAAGCTGGAACTTAGTTGTAGAATTAATATTTGCTAGGGCTTGTTCATTATCATGTCACTTTGTTTATGGTGCAGCAATAACAGATCTCAATTCTTTAATAACAGAGGATTTTTAGAGAGCTTGGTAAACTGTATTTGAAGTAGATCGTTTTTCCTTGCTCCACTCTTCATTCCTCAATGGTACATTTATGCAATAACACTTCAGAAGCTGATGTAATCATTGTATTGCAATAATATGCTGTATTTATTTTGAGAGCTGATCAATCAAATATATCGTGTACATCAAGCAAGAGCAATTGTAAGATAAAAGAATAGCATGGGTGATAATCTTGATGTAACTGTTAGATCCAAGTTACCGCTTTCTGGAAATTTTCAGCGCTAGGAACTGTGCTTTTATTGCTTTAAATTATTTTATTTTCTCAAGTGAGTGACTCAAAATCTTGCTAGCATACCTCAGCAGCTTTTCTTACTTACTAAGAAATCCTGCTATATTTAGTAATAGATGTGTGTGAGTGTGAATTTGCTACCATACTTAGCTGATGCACTTTGCTTTCCTGCTCTATCTAAACAGGTGAAAAACTTCTAGTAACTTTAGACACTTACTAATGTAAAGGGGATTTGTTTGCTTATATTGCGTAGAATTTGCAGCACGTAACAACAGCCCTAATCGTATCATGAGGAGTTTATTTTTCAGCTGTTACAAGCTAGTCTTTGTGGTATTTCATTGGTGTATATTTGGTGTATAATGCTCATACATTTGAGGTTTTTAAATCTTGGAATTTCTTCAGTTCTAAATACTATTGCTGGTTTCATTACTTCACTACCTGGGATGTTCTGTTTTGTCATCATCTTGTGCTTATGTTATCTTTCAAAACAACATATGTGTAGCACTAAAAACTAAAATGGAGTTATGTTCTAAGATGTGCGGTTTTTTCTTCATTTCAGCCACCATTGGTTCAAGCTATATTTAATGGAGATCCTGATGAAGTTCGAGCACTGATATTTAAGAAAGAGGATGTTAATTTTCAGGTAAAATCAAACATCATTAGCTTTGAATACATTTTAATTTTTTTTTTATATGGCTTTCTGCTGTACTAATCACTTTAAAACTTTGCTTATTTGTGAGCTGTAGATGATACTGCTTTTATGTAATGAACGAAGTAAAGCCTATACATGCCCTAAATCCTGGGAAGGGGGAGTGTGGATTTGTGTAGACAGTAGAAGACCTAATTCTATATTCCTTTCAAACATTAATTCTACAGTGTTTGGGTAACTGAAAAGTTTGTTTATACACTCTTAGCAAGTTAAACTGATTAGCTGTGATGCTATGTAGGCTTTGATTCTTTTTAAATTAGATACAGCAAGTAGTACACATTAGACAATGATAAGAAAATAGTCTGGGGCTTCAGTAAGTAGGTTTAGCAGTGGATTTAAAAAGGTGAAGCCTAATGACTATATTAATAAGTGAAAGTGAAATATTGTGTTTATATGTCCTATTTGCATTGCTGCAAACCCAGAGATTGCAGACTTAAAAATTGTACTGAAATGAAATGGAGTTTGTTCCACTGGGCAAAATTCAAGGTTTGAACATCATCCAGTTACTGTTATTTACTTTCTGTTAAAATTCTAGTATGTCAGTTTGACACTATGAAAGATAATATAGAATAAACTCTTTGATTAGAAATTGCTGTCATTATTAAAGCAGACTGATATAAAGCATTTAGGGCTTATGGGAACGTACATAGCTGATCTCCTCCAAATGCCTCAGAACAAAAGTGGTGCTAAAAAGCAAAGGCTAACATCTAGATGCTACATAGTGACCAATGTAAGACCATGGTAATTGTTTATACTTTCTTCTTGAGAGATGTAAACCAAAAGCAAATATTTAGTTCATTAGTTTATATTTTGTTTGTTTAGTTGTCAAAATACACTAAATATTAGCATTTAAAAGCATTCTGCAGAATTTGTAGTTGATCAATGCCAGCTAAAGTATAAGGCAACCCTCTCTCTGATTGTCCTGAAGAGCTTGATGAGGACCCTGTATAAGTAAACTTGCTGTCAAATCTAAAGTTTCGTTTGGTAACGTTGTACTTTTTTCTCCTCCTTTTTCAGTAGTTTGGCATGTTCTTAAGCAAGATTGTTTGACGGATTATATAGTAAAAAAGGTCTTAATCTTCTATTTAGTTATGAGAGCATTAGCTGTTTATTCTTCCAGTCTATGTGTGCTCTAGTCACATCGCTATTTTTATTTCTAAAACCTGGTTAGTCCATGTCGTTTCATTTATACTCCTCCATGTGTAGGTCAGGTTTAGCATTCGTAGCTATAGTGCCTGTAAACAAAGCTAGGTTATTATCTTTCTACTGTTCTGATTATCTGTTACAATAGCCTCTGCCAAATTTCATGATGTGCATGGTAGTGATTTGGTTTTGGTTTTTGTTCTCTCTCAAGTTTTGTCAACCAGTTGCCCATAAATATGAAGACAACAGATGTGCTTAAATAGGGAAGTATGTAACTGATGTCTTTGAAGAGGGTTACTTCAGATGGCCAGGTAGTTATAGTGAAGAAAAATATTATAGACAGAATATTCAAAATCTGGAGGGTTTTGTGTTTTACATCTTAATGGGTTTTTTTAATATTTTCTGTGGATAATCTCCCTTTAAAAGAACGTGTGTACATCTTAGGCTTGTAAAACCCAAGGTGAGTTTAGAAACCACCCAAAAAAAATACTGCTTTTTTCACAGCCACCTTCTTCAGTGTAGGCAGATGCTTATCACACATGACCATTCCTTCCTATCATGACACTCTGAGTGCCATATGTCCCTTAAAACACTGTTTGTGGGACTAAATGAGCATACAATTTCTCTCATGGTTTTGTAGAAGTGAAGTAAACTGCCTTGTGGATTTTTTCTCTGCATCTGTGTGTGTGGTTTTTTTGTTCTTTTCCTTGGGTTGTTCTCTTGCTCTATGTACTTGGCTGGACATGAAAGATCCTTTCAGAGTCTAGATCCAGAGTTTTCCCTTTACTTGTGTGTTATAAATTGGTGTGGACAGAAGGAGGGAAAAAGTGTTGAAAATGAAGTGGTTATGTATATTTCCTAATAAAGAGAAGGATTGCGATAAACTGTTTGACCATTGCAGATTGTATTAGCCCAGTGTATACACTGGATTTTTTTCCACTTCACTATCCAAGGGCTTCAGTACAATTGTTTGAATTCTAGAGTCATTCCTGCCAATGCCTCTGCAGAGTCATTTTCCCCCTCTCAAGAGCAGCTAATTAAATGTTTTGCACTGTGAACTCTAATAGCTGAGATTCCTTCCTTCCTCCTTTCCCCTGAGCATGGGTTGGACTCTGTAACTGGAGATCTGGCAGGGTTGTGCAAATTAATTTTGCCCAGAAGTGAACTGAAGACAGAACTATTGTAGGTCTTTGTTGTCACATTTATCTAGGAAAGCTGTGTCTGAATGAAATGTGAGTGGTGGGGGTTTTTTCCCCTTCTGTTACCATCCAGCTTCATTTACATTTTTACTTTTGGGTTATGTTATCTTTAACATTAAGCCAATTGCAATTAATACTCTTTTAAAGCTAGATTAGTTGAGTCTGTGTATTTGGCTTCCCAAAACTAGGCTGTGGTAACTTGTATTAATGGTGATATCTAAAGATTGTGCCTAGATGGGGATGTATTAGAGCATTAGTCCTAAAATAGGTGATGTCTTCTACCATAGTGTTATATTTAGAAAGATTCTGAGATGGGTGGCTTTTCATGAATTGCTGCGTGTGACTGTAAGATGATGTACTGATAGCAAACTGGCTTTTTCATGAAGAGGATTGTTCTCTGTTCATGCCACACCAGCCTTCCTGAGTCACTGGCTCAGTCTGGATTTAGAAAGTGTGTATTGTATTCCACTCTGCAGCTGTAATCTTTTGTGAGGGAAGAGCAAATTGAGTGTGTCCCCAGCTGCTTAAACTGCAGGCTTACCTTCTCTGCAGGTTGGAAGTGTTCAGCATTTTTATAGGCATTTTTATAGGAACTGATCAAATGTATTGTTTGGAAGGTGGATTCCCTTGAGGCTGCGGTTAATGGGAAAAATGGAGGGAAGGGATTGCTTCTCCCTTCCTTCCCCAAGAAAGCTTGAGAAACTGTAGCTACTTGTTTCATGAATGAGGCGTTAATGACACATATCACATATGTAAAGCCTGACTCAATATCCATTAAACACATGGCTCTTGGTATGCTCTATCTGTGTGTATATGTATGTATATGTTAAAAAAAATATTTCTTGATACCGTCCTGAGCTTTTGAGACTTGGCAGTAAGGAAAATCTCCTGTGATAACTGACAGATTTAATAGCTCTTTATTAGTTAATGGGGATACTCAACTTCTCTTGCCGATTAGATTAGTATGGCTGGTTTGAGTTTTATGTACTTTTCAGCTGGCAGTTTCTGCTAACTAAATGATTGAAACATTGCCTTTTAAAAATCAGGGTTTGTTTGCTTGATTTTAAGATTTGGAGGCCTATTACTGTTGCAGACTGGACTATTTCTGTTGGTAACTTTTATGATGTATGTTCAGTTTAAAAGATCATGACAATGGAATATTTCATCTCAGCTATTTGTTAAGAACATAATTCTGCGGAGGGAACACCAGCTCACTGTCCAAATTGATTTAAGTGATTTATGCAGATCTGACAGTTGAATTGATTGTACAATATCAGAACAATATTCCCTGCTCCTAGACCTATTATGATAATATTTCTTGCCATGTGATGTGATACTTTATGAAACCCAATATGCAGTTTTTATAACCCGATTGCATTTGATCTTAGCCAAGGGGATAAACATCTGATCCTCTCTGGAACTGGTGTCAGTATGCCCCTTGCTCTTCTCATAGTAAGGCCAAACAAGCAGTCTTTCTGGAGGAACCCCAAAATCTCACAGATCTCTTCTAATGTTCAAAAGTGCTCACTGCTCCTATGTAAAATAATGATAGTGACATACGTGATTAGTGACTTAACCATGACACACCTATAGCTTACCACTTGATGTGCTTTGTGAGATTAAAATAGATTTAAACTATGAAACATATTTTAAAGCAGCTTTATGAGTGAGTTGGGGTTTTTCCCAACATAAAATGTAAGACGGGAAAATGAAATTCCACATACTGTACCGAGGACTGTAGCAATCAGGGTTATCTGTATGATTTCTGTTCTGGACTATTGGCCATTCAGCACAGCTCTTAACGTAATGATTCTTTCTCTAGTAAGTAACCAAAAAAATAAAATAAAAGCTCACCTGTGCTATTTTGGGAAGAAAGGAAAACTAAACCAAACCGCAGAATCAAACAATCTTGTCTGCCCTTCCTACCCCCACCTGTATTAGACTGCAATGAAGTGTTGGCCAGAAATCCTAAATTTTGTTCCTGGGAGTGACAGGGGGTGATCTGGTAGCACCAAAGAGCTAGGTGCAAATAGGAGGGCTGACGGTGTGTTATTTTGAGCTGACTTTGTTATTTTGAGCAATAGGGTTGCAGCGTAGATGATTGTTGCAGTAGAGATGTGGGCTCCATTCCCAGTCCTGGCAAATGTGGGTTTGCATAACTTTGTGTAATTTGCATACTAGGAGAATGTTTGCTGAATGTTATTCTAGGGTAAGATATGACACCTTATTTGATCATTGGTTTTTTTGATTTATGTTATTTTGCAGGTCATTGCATGTACTGAAAGAGGAGGAAAGTTGGTTTGTTAGTCTAGAGACAAGTCTAGGACTTGTCATACAGCATTGGGTCTGGATTCCAGGAGAATTAGCTTATTGAGGATCTCAAGTATCCTAGTAATTTAGGAATGGATAATGAAAATTAAAGCACAGTTTAAAAACAAAGAAAGATTCTTCCTGATGCTGGTATCGGTAAGCAAAGTCCTAAAAGAGTATAAATAAAAAAATACAGGTAATGAATGTTTTCATCTTGAAACTTAACCTCGTGTGTTGAACTGCGGAGTAACTTCCCTTTTTTTCTGCGGACTTGAGAGTGCAGTGTAGAACAGGAAAGCCTGAATTACTTGGCTGAAATATGGAACGTTCTACAAAATTTAATAGAGTCCAACGTTCTCATTGTGCAAATAAATTCTGTACCTATTTCATACACTAAAAAAATTTTTCTGTATGTCATTATGTAGAAAACTAGTTGCTGTCAAATTCAGCAGTTGCGTTGAACTACCTCTCAGTGTAAAGAATGTTCCATAAGTAAATATCATGGACTTGTTTAAAAACAAATAAACAAAAAGCCATATTGTATAATGAGGTAAAAATAAACTTTAGGAAGTGTTTTACCTTTATGTTCATTATCTTTCTGTAGCCAGTTATTTTACCAATGACTAATATGGATTTTGTTTTATGATAAAAAGTGTGCATGCATACAAATGTAAATTCACTTTAGTTTGACATATCTATGCCCCTAAAAACTCTTTCTGTGTTAATAGCTATGCAGAAAGTGTTTGAGTTATGTCTTTTATTATCGGCACAATTTGTAACTTAAGAGTCATGTTAGTGTAAGAATTTGGTAGTTGGGACAGTTGGAAGAAATTGTTCAGAGCAGGTAAACATGATGCTTTTCAAATCGTAGTGGTGCATATGCAGTACTGTAGTTTTGTGTTTTTGGGGTTGTCCAGGGAGGCTGTTTTTAACAGGGAGTGGAAATAGCTTTGTAAACAGTGGGGAAAACATTGACAGTTTTGCTTAGAGATTTGCATGGGCCGGATAAAAGCAGTGGGAAGGTAGGCGTGTCCAAATCATACTCTTCTACTCCATATGTGGACCATTGATCAGAAAAAAGGGTTGTGGTGTTTCCTAATGGTTTGTGATTTGGCCCACAAGGTATGCTTGCAGGCAGATAATTTTCCAGGCCAATTCATCTATAACACCTCTTAGTGCTAGAAGAAGCTGCTGGCAATTAAAGCGAAGCTCTAAGTGTGGCTTTTGTGTCTAAACTAGTGAGAATACATAGTAGTAAAAGCTAGCATAATGCAGCAAGGGCTGAGCAGGAATTGTGCACAATTCTTAACTCTTCAAGCTGCGTTTCTGAAGAGGTTAGAGATGAGCAGTTCGCTTATTCTGTTTGTCCCAGGCATGCATCAGATAGCTGGTAACTGTTTTGTCAGATTCCTGCAGGCAACACAGACTGTTTGCACAAAGGACTTTTTTTTTTTTTTTTTTTTTTTTTTTTTTTTTTGCCTTCTTTTTGCACGGTAGTTTTTAATCCTGTATTCAGCACCCACTTGAATAGGTTTTTTGGGTTTTTTTTTTTTTTTTTTTTTTTTGTAGGCAGCTGGAGCTGGCAGCAAAAACTTGCAGTAACATATTTGGTACTGCTGAGCAGCATCTTACTGTATTCCCTGGCAGGACAGACTGTGCAGGCAGCACTCTTAACTTATTGTTTGCTGATTTGAATGTGAAGAAGGAGTTAAAAAGGCATCCAGAAAATAGTAAAATATTCTGAAGAGCACAATTCATTCATTTTTTTTTAGTTTCTGTCTTCATAGGTCAGGGTATGAACTTTTCCTTTCTTAGTTGTGGTCATTGCTAGAGTTTCAATCCAGTGTATATTTTTCTTTTTTAAAAGTATCAGTTACTTTAATTGGGTCTTTTACTAATTTCCAATTGCAGACAAGCATTCAATAAAGAGATACTGTAATTATTGTAACTTGAACTATGTAGGCAGACAATGTGAATGTGTAACTGTAATAACATCTTGAAGGAGTGCACCATTTAGACCTATTAAAAACAATTTAAATTTAAGACCTCTTCTTCAAAAATGTTGAAATACCTTGAGTGTCTAATCATAGCATGTAAGTACTTAGTGAAGACTGGTGGCTTTGGATATATTAATAAAGTACACATAAATATTTGCATGATCTGTGCTATTGAGAATACTTTTTTTTCTCAGTGATTTAGAATGAGGACAAATTCTAGTTTCTCATTTCTTATAATGTGCTAGTTATAACTAGAGTGATTCTTAAGATCTCTAGTTTCAGGTGTAATTGAGCATATCTGGAGGAAATAAGTGTTTTTAAACTGCTTGCTAATTTTCCAAATTATTTATCTATTTAAAATTCTGTTCAACTTTGAAATTGGGTGTTTCCCCACTAGAAGGATTTCTGCTTTGAACATTATTTGTAATCTGTTCTTATTTCCAATTCAGAGTCTAATAGATTTGGATGATAAAATTACAAGTATTTGTGAGTTGGAAAGACTTTTCAATATGATAAGAACATAAAGTTTGGCACTAGTTACTTTAATTCAGTTTTATCCTTTGGATTATTAAACACAGTGACTTGCTGTGAGTTTTCCTGCAGATGAGAACTATGTATTGAAAAGACACATATATATGCATACAAGTTATATATAAAATTTGAGTGTCTATATATGTATTTTTAGAAGTATGGTAGCTTACCTAATGCTATAATGACAATAAGCATGTAATGACTTGACAGCAAAACCAGTCCTTTGAAATAACTGTAGGAGGCCGATGAGGAAATAAAATGTTCCTGTATAAACAGATGCTAGTAATGAGCATCTCTCCAGTAAAAAAAAACATTGCTGAGAACCATAGGCCTCGACTCAATGCAGCAGCTCCTGCCTGGCAGCCTCTGTCTTGAACACAGTTTCAGTTGCTGGAGCAGAGAGCCAGAGAAATCTTCTGTTCTCAAATGGGCTGCAGTGAGGCCTCGCAGAGAGCGAGTAAAATCAGGATGGGCATAATTAACAGAATGAGCCAAGTGTGCCTTGAGGTGCTTCCACTGATAACTGTTCATTGAAGGATTTTTGTTACCCATCTAAATAACAATAATTACACCTCTCTCTTACTTGGAACAGATTTCTGTAATACTAGAGAGAGATTTTGTAATTAGAGACATTTTAAGTAGTTAATGGCTTTATTTAATTTTGTATGTTTTCATTTTGCATGAGATGCAAGTAAATGTATTTTTTTGTATGTATGGGATAGAAGAAAATAGTACATAATCTCAGAGACTAATGGTGGCAGTCATCTCTACTTTATTTGCCCATGGAATTCTAATAAAATACAGCTGTAGAATGAGAGCAAGTTGGCTTTTTCTCACTAAACTTTTGCTTGGATGTTTGTCCAATGTGCATGTCAGTGTACTGTATTTTCTGCTTCTAGATAGTTTCTGTACTAAACTTTCTTCATGATTCCGTCACAAACAGGAACCCCCATTTCCTGTGCGACCAGCCTGTTGAAATGATGAGTCATGAGACTCTCCTGCTTTATGAGCTGTTCACTTCATTGAAATTTCTTTGCATCTGAAAAAGAGCAGGAAAATTCTGTGAAGAATCCTATTTTTGAGGAGAGTGTTTGTGGTCCTGTGTAGACAGGAGCAGGTTCTGCCTGCTCTGAACTTAGAGCTGTGCACTGGGTTTAATGCAATGCCAAAGTAGCTTGTGTGCAGGAAGGTCTAGGAGTTGGGTTTTAGGAGTGTTATGTGAATAGCACAGGCAAATGTGTGTGGTAGTGTGTTAGCAAGATCCGAAGTTAGTTTGTTAAACACCTTGCCACTAAACATGCTCAGCTTTTAATGAGGTGTTTTTAAAGGGGTAGGTTAGAATTCACCACTACCATATGGGAATGTCCAGGGGTTGTTTTGGTAAAGAATTAAGTCAGTTCTTAAAAACATGGATATTCATGTTGTGTCTTAAGGGATAAGAAGAAACTTTGCTGCTGGGAATGTAGGGAAGCTTTTCCTACAGGAGAGCTTCTTTGACTTGTAATAGGTCTTGTTTGATTCATGGGTCTGAAGCCTGACTGATTCCAGAAACTGAAAACCTGGGAGACCTAATTCTTCGAAGTGATGTGGAAACTTGCTGCATCTTGTACTGTAAAGAGTATCCACCAGCTACTTAAAGATAACTTTAATTCATACTATAGCAGTTACTTACTGCTATTTAACTTTAGAGTTGTGGATTTCCTCTTCATTAGTGTGGAATGTTTTTCAAGCATGTCATCTGTAATGAATAATCAGATATCTTATTTCCTTTTTAGTGGTTTAGAGTGAATCATGTTTTGCAGCCTCAATATAAAGAACATCCAAATGGTATTGAGTTCTTTCTGATGTGGAAACAGATTCAGAATGTTTTAAATACTGGTCTGTATAATTAACTATTTCTTTCAGAATCAGAACTCTTAATGAGAGACCTTTGACAGTCTTGAGATGAATGATTCCTTGCTTCATGTCGATAACACTATATTTAGCCTGTGCAAATGAGATTTTCAGATGTATTGAGTTATTACTCTTTAACTAGAGTGACACAAAACAATCCTTCAACAGATTAAGGGATAATCTGACTAACATCAGCAAACCTAACGTACCAAACTGCTTGGTACAGTAGGTTCTGTAGACGGTAGCTCTCAAAAAGTTACCATTGCAAAGGGTAGGACTCTTTGAAAAGAAAAATGTGCTTGCCTGACATGGTGCTGCCTGGACTGGTGATGGGAGATGTTCTTTAGAATATTAGTGTGGTGTGCTACTCACGCTAATATAACCTCCTTCTCATCAGGTCTAGTAAGAGCGCCTAGTACTATGCTAATATGGTTATACTGTTTGCTAAACTGAGCAAATGAGCTGGAATTCTGCATGGCAGTGTTTACCGTGTTGGCTGTACCCTGAATTTGCTTTGCCGTAATTGGGGATTTGACAGACGGGTTTTGTTTGGGACATTGTTTTATCTTTAACACAGAAAAATATGCATTGATGTAGAGAACCATGAATGGCTAGATCACATTTAAATGTGTTTCAGGAATTTCCGATTTGAGTCTCCAGTGTGATTCTTAGTAATAAAGATTTTTGCCAATCACATGTGATTTGCTGTATTAGTTTTTGTGATGATTACTTAAAATTGCAACCTTCAAAGTGTAACTCAAGTTCTGCATTTCCTGCTGCTTTTATAAAACAAGCTAGAGGCAAGGTCTTGAATAGTTAGGTTACTGGGGTTACTCCTAGCAATTGCTGTGCCTGTCACGCAAAGGATTGGTATTTGAGAACAGAACATCCCCACTGAAAGAACGGAGAGGAGAAAAAAGCTCTGCAGACTTATTGTGCATTAACTTCCAACATTAACACAGTCCTTAAAGAAAGCCTTGCTGGTAATAGCAAAATAGGTTTTGAATTTAGTATTTTCAGTAACTTTCTGGGTGAAAACTCTTTATGTGTAAGCAACATACCTTTGAACAAGACAATTGTCTCCACTTCGCAAGTGGTTGAAGCTATCTTATGTATTGACTGTGGAATATCCAGTGCTCTGTCAGTAAACATGGTAATTTCCTTTGTCCAGCAGACTCTACGCAAGGTAGATAACGCTTTTCAAGATCCTGAAATCTGCGCCAATAAAGGATAGGTGTATATCAAAATTGGAAAAGAAAGTGTTTCTCATTTGTTTGCTACTTGTTGGAGGGAGGGCTGTCCCATAAATGCACAAGGAGGGGGACTCTCATCAACTGTCAGTAGGTGGATGTAGGGCCTGCAAAGGCTCATTCTGGTGTCAGGTCTGAAGACAAATGAACAGGAAGCTCGTTGCAATGAGGGGTCTCTGAGTCTTTGCTGACTCAGACAATGCCCAAAAAGTTCAGATACAATGTCTGTCTGGAGTACAAAGTTTGAGGGGAATTTTCTCAGACCTTTTTGACATCAACCTGTACTTTTCTGTCTCCAAAACCAGTGGAATTCTTTTCACTTTTTGTCTTTAATAAAGTCCTTTATTATAATTTTTCCTAATCATTAATTCAATTTCAGTTTTTATTTGCATGAACTAGTTATATACATATGTATATATGTAATTATGGTAACTGATAAATTACATGATGTTGACATTGTCTCAAAGGAGTGCAAATGTCTTGCTCTAGTCACTGCTAGCTCTTCCTGTAATGGCAGTTGTCTTTTAAGCTTATCTACTTAGCCTAAGGAATAGTGCAAGTAAAATACTTTCATCCTAAGGCTGCCAGCACTTTTGGAGGAGTTTTGATCCTTGTTGGCAGTCTTTCTGTGATCAACATGGGGACTTTTCATTTTCTGTTGCAGACACTTATTGTTGGGTGGAGGGCTTTTCTGACTCTCATTTTAATTCTTCAGAATATATTCTCTGGGATTTTTCTTGCCTAACAATTTGTCTCTGTATTAGTATAGATTGTGTTGTATGCAACTTCAGAGTAGATGTTCAGAGTAGTGCAGCGTTCTCTTAATGGAAGGGCTTTGCGTATTGCAGCTAGACAACCGTATTTTATGAAGATATTTAACTTAACATACACAAGCAAAATGTTTTAGCTTGCTCTAAGAGGAGGTGCTAACATGAAACGCACAACCTGAAAACAACATCTCTTTATGTTGCCAAGACAAGGCAGTGAGACAAATACCTGATTTACATCAGCCACGTAGAGGGTTATCGTGCTAGCGCTGGCCTTTGCAATGAAAAAGGCAGAAACCCCAGCTTTTCTGAACAAAAGTGTCATTGGCCCGAACGTAATGTGGTGGATTTAAACTGAGATGGAGATGTGCATACCTTACCTAGCGTGGTGTGGCCTTTCACTGGAGCATAAACACAGCCTGTATTGTACTGTTTTCTCTCTTGGCATATCTTCTTATTTGTGTCCTCAAATATTACAGATAGATGACAAAGTAAGTCAAGGCAGTCACTGTCCTTCATTCCGCCTGCTCTGCGAATGCAGGCTGGGTTATGTAATATGACTCACATCACTGTACTCTCATTATAGTAAGTCCATTGTTTTCACATACCTTTTTTTCTTTTTTCAAAATAGTTCCAGAGTTATTTATCTTTTTTCTTACCAGCAACTGCATTCCAAATAAAAGCTAGGGTTTTTTTCTGTATTATGTACCAGGTAAATGTTTACAAATAATATACTTGGCATCTGGCCAGGGTACAGCCAAGAAGTAGTAATTTTTAAGGAGATATTACTGTAATTTTTTTTAATATAGCATAGTTTTGAATGCTGTGGAGGTTCACAGTTTCTTGGGGGATATTTTTTAATTTTAAGGATAGGCTGCTTTTGCTGTCTCCTCTCCTAATACATTAGCATATTAACTAGTAAAGTCTTGGCCCTAAATGTTGCTGTTTTAATGTCTGAGTTAAAGGGAAATGCATCCAAAATGTCTCACCTGTATTCTGAGATTGAGTTGCTCTTATCAAAGGGTAGAGAATAGCTCTTCACTTGTTCCATGTATTAGGCAAGAATTCAGTAGCCTTTTTAGTGACAAATGGGACCAAATTCTTGATGTAGGAACTTCTGGTGAAAGGGAGGAGCTCACAAAACCTGCTCAGTTACTCAGGTCCTTACCTGATACCCAACTGGATGCTTGAGCTCACTCACGAGGAATCCTAGC
Organism: Buceros rhinoceros silvestris; assembly: GCF_000710305.1. Lineage (NCBI taxonomy): Eukaryota > Metazoa > Chordata > Aves > Bucerotiformes > Bucerotidae > Buceros > Buceros rhinoceros. The sequence goes on along the minus strand of NW_010411015.1, from coordinate 80,942 downwards.
CTTTGTGATTTGGGGGGAAAAGTTGCATAGACCTTTTATGGAATAGAGACTTAGGTTCAGCTTTTCTTAGAAGCTGTGCTTGCTCTGTATGTGAGTTTAAAAACCTGACCAGCAAGAATAACGACGACAGCAACATTACAAAATCTGCGTTGAATATGAAGTTAAAGGGTATGAGAAGATGTGTATTTCCAAAAAGCTCCCTGACTTAGTACTTTCAAAAAAGAGAAACTTTTGAGGTGAATTACTTGGAAGTAGAAAAACACACAGATATTTGGTTGTTTCAAAATACATCAGCATGTTTTCTTGCTCTGTACCTCTTTAGTTGTGCGAAATAAGGATGCAACGACTACCAGAATACCTCAAGCCCTCTTGTCCTCAAATGTCTTGTTACTGATTATTTTTGACCTTTAGGAGTAACATAACTTCTAACAAAAATAGGATATTTAGCTTCATTCTCTCTTGTCACTGGCAGACAAAAATAATGGTCTTCCAGAAACCAAATGAAAAAAGAAATACTCTGTATTCTACAAAACTTTGTCTGTTTTGTTAGTAAAACAGCATATTTTTGAAGATTTAGTACTTAGAAAAGGTCTTCTTGAAAACCAGGCATGCTTATGATCTGAGTGAATCTCACAGTTTAAGCATCTTAACCACATAAAAATAAATTTATAATTTATTTTATTTTTTAATTTTTTATAATTTATAATTTTTTTGAGTGTACACCTTCACAATAGATATTTTTACTCTTGTTCTCTGCTAGTTTAGCTGGTCAGGGCATCCAGCCATCATAGTTATAGATGGAGTTAAAGCTTAATAGCTGTGCCTTGTGCTAAAAGTCACTCACTTTTTTTTAATTATTTTTGTGTGTGTGTCTTTTTGGTGCCCACTGTTTTAAGTGGACAAGGCTTCAAACAGCTACCTCTGAAAGGTGTTTTGTATCTAATGCTTGTTATGTAAGACCACTGTCATTCGAAGAGTTAATTTTATGAAAAGATGTCCAGAATAGAGTTATTTAACAATACGAGTTGTTCCAAATTTCGGTTCCCTTTTTTATAGTGTAGTACCAACTTACGTTCAAAATTACACTTCTCTACATTGCTATGGACATTAAAGTTAGGGATTTAATAAAAGTTAAACCAGCAGAGTTTTCTTTCATCCCCATCCTGTCAAGTTGTTCTACTGAGTGCCAGTATTAAAGACCAGATCACCTTTTGGACATGAGCACTTTGGCGTCCAATGTTTGCTCGTGGAACTTAAACACTTGATATTATTGGTGCAATTTTTATTAAAGGTGTTTCTAGGTGTTACTTGAAAACAAAAATACTAGAAAATTATAGCTGAGCTATCTTCTTTTTTGAAAAGAGGTGGTTGAATGTAAATGAATATTCCAGTATAATATGTCACTGATATATATGAATGCTTTATGGTTTTTCTGTGCAAACTTAATGATTCTCACCAGATTGCTCCTATTGTTCTGGCATTTTAGAAAGGAATCAAACTTTCAATGTGCTTTTTATTTATAAGATTTTATTTTGTGTATGAATTGTATGTAATGGTTCACTGAGGATAGAGCTTTTTATCAATTTTAACAGAACCAAATAATCAACAGCTGAATGGGAAGTAAATTATTTTCCATGGGGTTTAGTGCTGTTCTTTGAACTTGAACTTCAAATTAAGTCACAGAAATTCCATTTTAAAAATGCCCAGAGGCATCATGTTAAATGAGGATGCTTTTGGGACTGCGAAATATGTCCAGACAGCAAAGCCATGCAGTGTGAATTCCTACCTGCCTCCTCCTTGGTGGGGATTCTAATTTTTCTTTGAGTCCCTGCAATGTGGAATGGTATGTGACAGGCAGTGTCATTCTGCTCACCTCTAGGTAAATGTAAAATTCGAATGTTTGACCTGTTCTTATTCTGTAAGGCTTCAAATACCCTCCAGGTTTCATGTTAGGGAAGAAACATGATTGCCTGGGGTGATCCAATAGCCAGAAAAGGAAGGACAGCTGTTCTGTTATGAAGTAGATTGCAGTTGGTCGCCATTGTTGTAGACTCTGAAACTCCAGCTCAGGATGTGTCTGTGTCTGTGGTACTCGGTTTTTTTTGTTGTTGTTTTGTTTTTTTTTTTTTCTCCCCACTAAAACTTTCACCATGGCAGATACCTTATTGCCCCAGGAAAGAGGTTTTCTGACCAATGTTCCTCCTGTTTTCTTGGTCATTTGTTTCTCATAGTGGAAATGTGGATATAGCTCCAAAGTTTTTATAGACAAATTTTAGTCTTTTTTTACTGCCGTTAGTGATGAAATCAAAATAGATTAAATCGAAATAGATAGGCTAGATGCCTTTAAGGCATCTAGCTCCTTAAAATGCTCTGTCATTGTGTGTAGTTATTCTAAATCAATTGCTGAGATAGAATCCAAACCAGGAATAAATCGTTATGTCTCAAATCAGTAGTTTTTAATGCCACTCAGTTAGTGTGGGTTTCTCCCTCTTTTTCCCATTCACCCAGACCCAAGTTAAACTTATGTCTTGTTTCTGAAGTGTACTCATGTGCAAAACATGAACAGCTCTTTGATTGGTCTTTCCCATAACAGTGCTCTTGTGACCTTTTTCCAGATTGCTTTGTAGTTCTCTGACTTACCTTTTTTTTTTTTTTTTACTGTATACCTACCACTGCCATCTCTTTTTTTAAGGTCTCCACAAGCTACAGTGACACTCACAAGTAAATCATTTAGTGGTTTAATCCACAGTGTGACAATTTTTGTTATTATTATCTAGAATCAAGTCAAAGATCATGCACTACTAAAAGACCTTAACTAGAAGCAACACTGCGGGTTGGCAGATTACTGCTGAAGTGACCCTTGTTGTTGCAGACAATTCTCTTACAAGACAAGGTCTCTAAAATACACTGTTATATTTAAAAAATCATTTAGTTTTACTTACAAGGAATGTTTATTAAAGCTATTACAAGCTATGCTGGAATTGAAACTCTTTCAAGGTTTAGGATTGTGTGTTTAGGGTTGATTTCTGCCAGGAACAGATGGTATTGATACAGACAGCTGACAAATGATACAGCAGAAAACACCTATTAAATGATATTTTGTGATCATGAATTAATGAGAGCATTTTAAAGTGTTTTTGCAGAATTTGATTTTGAAGAGCAGGTAGGGTAAAGAGGAGTTTTATGAAGAGTGAAGTTGCATTTATGCTTTTCAAAAAAATACTTAATTAAAAGATTTTGGATCAGTAGATTTTGAACTATTTGAAGAACAAACTGAAGTTATATTCTAATGTACCATTGGGGAAGGCATAGTCAGGTTTCAGCAGTCTTACTGGGTATGTATGGGGAATAAGAGACATCTGCCTTTAAGGCATCTAGCTCCTTAAAATGCTCTGTCGTTGTGTGTAGTTATTCTAAATCAATTGCTGAGATGGAATCCAAACCAGGAATAAATTGTTATCTCTCAAAGGGCACTTACTGCTTCAAAGCAAGGTAGATTTGAATGCTGCATGTTTAAATTTGCCATGGATTTGTCCATTGTAGAAGTTTTGATCCATGAAATAACCAGTGAAACGAGTAAAGTCTGTGCTTTAGTTAAAATGAAGCAAAGATGGTATTGCCCTTATTCTAGGATAGGGGACTTGTGCCACCACCATCCCTGTCACTTTATTCCTAATCTGGTTTTAACAAGGTCATAAGGCATTCTCCTGTGCCTTTCTCTTATTATAATCCTTACAGAAACTCCTGCATAGGTGAAATAGTTGGGAAACTTGAGAAATTGAAGTACTGCCAATAGAAGGATTACGTGTTTTTTCAAGTAATGCAATCCAAAGGCACATATAAATATGATGTTGGGTCTTTTGTGAGACAGAACTGTCATCCTGAAATCTGATTCCTTGAGGACCGAGCCTTTTTGTTGCTTTTGAGTTTGTTGACAGCATTGACCAATATCTGGAATTAAACTTCAGGGTTTCTTATTAGGAATATAAATGTCTTTGTTGTTTCTGCTGGAGTTCCAACATTCTCCTTCAACTATGTAAATTCTGCCTAATGCAGTTAGTGTGATGTGTTTCCTTACTAACATTGCAGCTGATTTAGAGTTGTAATAGTCACACTAGCCTTGCAGATTTTTGAAAAATGAAGATGTGAGAACACTTGCTTTTCTGTGTTGTCAAATACTGCAGAAATACTGTGATATTTGGAATTAAATAGTACTAACAGGGTTAGATTTTTTTTTTTTACATTCTGTGCAACAATGACTTTTATGTGCGGAACCCCTTCTCTCTTGAAATGTTTCTTTTAGTGTCATTTAGGAAATTAAAGGAATGACCACAGGGACAGTATTTATATTAGTATGATATTTTGCAAGATGTCTGCTTCCAATGCTACTTGTAAAAAATGAAAGCTTGATTAATGTTACTTACTGTAATGCTTTTCATGCAGTAGTTTGAATTTGCATATGAAATTCATCAAATGATTACTGTTCTCTAATAAAAAGTAGCTGATCTGTGTAGCAGTACTTCAGTAGCTTTTAAAATACAGAATTTTTCATTTAATAATAAAAATATAAAACCTCAGAAGGAGCAAAATTAGGATTTCCTTTTAATGTAAGCAAAGATTTCTGCACACTGATGAGAGCTTGCTGAATGCAGCATTTGTACTTTTAAAATAAGTGCTGAAAATCAGGTTTTTAAACACTATACCAAAAACTTTCTAATGGAGAAGTTAGTGTTTGGAAGCATCAAAAAGTGCCAGCTGTGAAACTAGGGGGGAAAGGTCAGTGCTTCTGTTAAATCACCCTCAGCATGCAGGATACTTGTGGTCGATAGAGACCCTGGGGCTTGGGATTGTTCAAATACCAAGCTCTGGAGATGACACAGAAGATCATAAACCATGAGCATCCCAGCAGGCCTGCCCTGGTGCTGTAGAGCAGGGAAGTCTCTACCAGTCTCCTGTACAGGTACTCTCCCAGTTTGTTCTCCCTGCTGCAGAACTGGGAGTGGGGCTTTTCAAGCTGTCAGCTTAAGAGCAGCAAAACTGAAATATTTGTATGATTGGCAACACAGGAGCACTTGAGTAGAAATGTTGCTTGTGTTCAAGCTGCTTTTATGTGTGTAGGTTGGTGGTTGGTTTCACTAACAGTTTCCCTTAGCAGAGTTTGGATTTTTTGAGAAGCATGGCTTGAATTTGTCAGAAATTTGGACCATGGGTGTTTCAGGAAGATGTATTTGGGGTTTGGTGATAAGCATTTTTCTAGACAAACAGCTTTCTTCTCTCTGCCACTTTACTGGAATGTTTCTGTTTGGTTGTATCAGATGGGTTACCTGCATGACTTCTGTAACTGAGATGTTATAAAAACAAACAAACAAACCCAAGCTAACAAAACCAAACCAACACCCAACAAATGTGTTGAAAGTTTGGATAATCATTAGTTTTGCCCTTTAAGCAGGGAGTGCAGTTTTTGCTTGTGTCCCTGAGTGAATCCAGAAGGACGTGCTCATGGCCTATCTTATTTTCTCCAATTCTACAATGAAATTGCAGACAGTACAATATCATAGTCATTTTTCTGTGTTCCTTAATCTGTAACTTACAGGCTCTTTAGGCTTAAATGGGGGTTGCAAAATACTAGCTAGCCATAGTAGCCCCACTCCTCCAGGCTGGATGAGTGAAAGCTGATTTTCATTGCTGGCTGATCTTTACTGCCTTTGGTCTGGGGACGCAAGTTTAGTATGTGCATTAGTTTTTTCCTTTGTGCCTCCTGTCTGTCTGGGTGTTTGTTTTTTTTTTGGGGGGGGGGGGGGGGAGGTTTGTTGGTTTTGTCCCCCTAGTGCAAGTCCCTGGTGTCAGGGGGCTGGGGTTTTTTGTCATAATTGTGTAATCTGCAATTGAGACATATTGGCAAGTAATGGGTACTGTGAGGCATTACGTGATATTGGTGATAAGTAAGTAGTATTGATTCCTTGTTCAGGGTGCATCAGTGAAAGGTTTGCACTGCTCAGTTTGGCATTACTTGCATGTAATTAGGAACCTTGCTAAGATGGTGACTGTGTATCTTTGACTTCTGAGCGGGGTCCAAACAGACAGTAGGTTGTTTGGGGCAGGGGGTTTAGCATGTTGTTGAATGTTCTAAGTTCTGAAATTGTTTCTTAAGTTCTGGAAGTCGCTTCTTGGGTCTTAGCTCTTTCTGCTAACAGATCTCTCCTGCCATGAACTCTTAATTTTCTTCTTGTATGCTGCTAGCTTTCAAGTACGGATTCACTGAAAAAGTTAATTTTGGCAAGGGAGAGGAATGCTTTTCACAATAAAATGTGTAAATTTTACCACATTTGTAACACAACAGTTGAATTAATAGCAGCGTCTTGTGCCTTGATATTTCTTGCTGTTTATAATCTTGATCTCTCACACGGTGTATTTGAAACTCTGCGAGAAAGATCTAGACTTCTAAAGAGAGCTTAGGCCAGAACCAGAGTACCGACTGATGGCATGTCTCTTATTTCCCAGTGGCCTTCACTCAGAGAGCAAACTGGTTGGTTCTCGTTCATTTTTATCACTCACTGTGACATGATCTTAGTTTTCTGATTAAGCTCTAAACTGGTACAGGGAAATTAGCAGTGATCCTGAAAGAGCTGAGAAATATTTTGTGCTAGTCTTTCAAAAGTGAATCTTCATCAGTATATATTTTGTATGGCTAAGTAAGTTTTTGTACTTGTACCTTCAAAAGGACTTTAGATCAGCCCGAACTAATCAAAAGTGCTGGGTCTTGCTTGCATCCTCCACAGTGTTTTCTGCAACATAAATTGCATCTCTGCCTCCTCTTGATTTATTTAGACTAAACAAAACAATTAAAATTGAATTTCAGGATTTTTTTGCTCCTACTCACTCCAGCTTTTCTGTTATCTCTTTAAAAAATAACTGGTGAAACTAACTTTAAACTTTCCAAAGAAAATGTTTCTCGCTAATTGTTGCGTATGAAGGTGACATACTGTTTTTAACTGTGCAGGACAGCCTTTAGTTCCTGTCTCCGGAGCCGAGTGAATGCTGCTTTCTAACTGATCGGTTAATCTAAAGATACAATGAGCATCTGTCAATCTGTGCATGTCAGGAATACACTAGTTGACTATTTAGGTATTAAAGAGTTCCTTAGGGAGAAGCATGCTTGTCTAAGTAAATGTGACTAACATCTTTAGAATAATTATGTTTTCTAAAATATAAAATGTACAGTATTTTGAAGATGCACTTTCATGAAGTGTTTTTTCATAACTCATATGGAATGCTAAAACATACTTTTTTATTTTAAATAAAACCTTTTTTCCCCCCTCTTACCACAGGATAATGAGAAAAGGACCCCTTTACATGCTGCTGCCTATCTGGGAGATGCAGAAATTATTGAACTACTTATTTTATCTGGTATGTTCTGTTCCTGTTAATGGAAAAAAAATAACTCTATGCGCATCCACATAAATATTTACGTTCACCTTAGTCTGTGTAGCTTTTCTTGAGGTATTTAATGTACTAGAAATTAAAGATGTTTGTACTAAAATTTTGGTTTCCAAACTTACCAGTGTTATAATACTGTGTAGTTCTGCTCTAAAATATTTCTTTGTCAAACTTTCTCAGTTACAGCTTTTTTTCATTTGTAGCTTGATCAGCTTTAGGTAGTTTCACTGTAGTTTAAAGAATTAATAGTGTACATATTATAGGTAAATATTAGCAGTATTGCTTTGGTTTTGAAATGGCCTTCAGAAAAACAATTAAAGTTGAGCAGAGAAGGTGATGTCCAGAGTTGGTTATATTATTTTTAAGTATCCTTTGCTGTTGACTTAACTGCACAGAATATAATTAGGATCAGCAGAAAATTTTAGAATGTCCTGTCTTTTTTCTACTTATTTTTACTAAGATAGTGCAAATTCTGTGAAACAGTATACATCAGCCTTTAAAAAAAGGGATGGTGGGGAATAGGATAGAAAACCAAGAAACTAAACCAAAAACCTGAAATACTGAATTGATTGTTTTTGTTCTTGGACAAACGTACCCATAAGGTAGTTTGAGGCTGAATTCATGACATGGAGCTGTAAGGTTAAATAGAAAAACTTGTAACATCCCCATAGAACTGCTTTAATCCTCAGTCTGCTTAATGGCACGCTTTACCTGTGCAGAGTTGCTGATTTCCACACACCACACCACCCTCCCACCATCAATCTTTAGTAACAAATTTTGCTTTAAGAAAATGTCACCTTTAAGACAGTAGGAGTCACTTCCAAACTTCCAATTGAAATTGCCAGGCATAATTGATATGTTATGATTTAGCAAGATAAAATCTTCTCATTATATGTACTCACTAATTATATATATTTATAATTGCGTAATATCACATTATGCATATTAATTTGTCCAGGAAAGTTCACCTGTTTTGCAGAGAATATGCTGTTTTTTCCCTATCAAGAAATAAACAAGTTCTGGTGACACTTGAAAGTATATAATGACCCCCTTCTTCTGAAAGGGATTGGCAAGGATTTTTTTTTTTTTTTTTTTTTTTTTTTTTTTTTTTAAAAACACAAAAAAAACAACCGTGTTATAAACT
>NW_010411015.1:36522-72326 GCF_000710305.1 Buceros rhinoceros silvestris | reverse complement strand
TTTTGAAAACCCAAAACAACAACCCGTGTTATAAGCTTTGCAAAGTTGCCAGCTACCTCTGGGAGTGAAGCTACTGACTTTTTTGGGAGAACAGAGTCCTGTCATTGAAACTGTCATTGAAAAAAACCTCTCTCTCAGGCAAATGGCTTACAGAAGGAGCAAAATTCTAGTTCAGGTATTAATGAAACAAGATCCTGAGTGGAGGATGGCAGTAGGGGCTGTTTGCTATTTGGGCATATAACCTGGGGATAAGAGTAAGGAAAAAATGGAGAAGAAAGGAGGGAAGAACTAAAAATTAGAACTGTATAAGTAGTCCGAAGTTGAGCTGTTGTGTGGAGGAGAGGTTGTGGGGTGCTGCTGTGTCTATAGATTTTTCAGGAAGACTGGGAGGCATTGGTCTGTCTCAGGTAACGTTTATTTAATGAAAATCAAGATTTACTTGCACAAAACAATGCATTAAATAGTGGCAAAATGAGAAGCTTTGAAAGCTTTGGATTCCAGCAATACCAGGCAATACCAGTCTAACCTTGCTGTTCTCATGTGCTTGGACTTCAATTACATCTTTGTGCCTTGCTGCAGAAGAACAGCCTCATGAATTTCACAGGGAGGGGCTGTGCTGGGACTGAATTTGGGTGGTACAGTGAAGGAGGCACAGATGCCAGATGTTGATGGATTTGTACGTGAATGAGGAGGGGCATTAATTGCAGGATGAGAAAGTGGTATCTCTGTTATAAGGCTCTTCAGTTTGAAAGACTGTGCTGTACTTGGAACGAATCTGTATATTACCTGCTTGCAAGCTGTGGTTTTAGCCAAGCAAATTAAACCAGAGTCTTTAAAAGTAGTCACCAGTTCAGTCTTCCTCATTTCTGAATGCTGGATTTGGAATTCTTGTAGTTTGTGAAGTGTGAGTTCTCAGAGCTGTATCTATGCAGGGAGAAGATTAGAAAGGCTAAAGTCCAGCTTGAGCTTAGTGTGGCCACTGCTGTAAGAGACAACAAAAAATGTTTCTATAAATACATTAATAGCAAAAGGAGAGCTGAGGAGGTTCTCCATCCTTTACTGGATGTGGGGGGAAATGTAGTGACCAAGGATGAAGAAAAGGCTTAGGTACTGAATGCCGCCTTTGCCTGAGTCTTCAGTGGTAAGACCATCTCACTGAGTGCTCAGCCTCTTGGACCGGAAGGCAGAGGCAAGGAGCAGAATCAAGGCCCCATAATCCACAAGGGAACAGTAAATGAACTACTGCACCGATTCGATGTGCAAAAGTCAGTGGGGCCAGATGGGATCTACCCAAGGGTCATCTCACTGAGTGCTCAGCCTCTTGGACCGGAAGGCAGAGGCAAGGAGCAGAATCAAGGCCCCATAATCCACAAGGGAACAGTAAATGAACTACTGCACCGATTCGATGTGCAAAAGTCAGTGGGGCCAGATGGGATCTACCCAAGGGTGCACTGAAGTGCAGGGGAGGTACTGATCAACTGGAGGTTAGCCAGTGTGACACCCATCTGCAAGAAGGGCCAGCGGGAGGATCCAGAGAACTACAGGCCTGTCAGTCTGACCTCTGTGCCAGGGAAGGTCATGGAGCAGATCATCTTGGGTGCCATCACACAGCATGTACAAGACAACCAGGTGATCAGGCCCAGTCAGCATGGATTTATGAAGGGCAGGTCCTCTTTGACCAACTTGATCTCCTTCTATGATAAGGTGACCTGCTTAGTGGATGAGGGAGGAGCTGTGGATGTTGTCTAACCTGGACTTCAGTAAGGCCTTTGATGCTGTTTCACACAGTATTCTCCAGGAGAAGTGGGCTGCCTGTGGCTTGGATGAGCGTGCTCTCTGCTGGATAAAAAACTGGCTGGATGGCCGGGCCCAGAGAGTGGTGGTGAATGGAGTTAAATCCAGTTGGCAGCTGGTCACCAGTGCTGTCCCCCAGGTCTCAGTGTTGGGGCCTGTTCTCTTTAACATCTTTATCAGTGATCTGGATGAGGGGATCGAGTAACTTTGCAGTTGACACCAAGTTGGGTGGGTGTGTCAATCTGCTTGAAAGTGGGGAAGCTCTAGACAGGGATCTCGACAGGCTGGGTTGATGGGCCAAGGTCAACAGTATGAAATTCAGTAAGACCGAGTGCCAGGTGCTGCACTGGGCCACAACAACCCCCTGTAGTGTTACAGGCTTGGGGGAGGAGTGGCTGGAAAACTGCCTAGGGAAAAGGACTGGGGTGCTGGTTGACAGCCAGCTGAATATGACCCAGCAGTGTGCCCAGGTGGACAAGAAGGCCAACAGCGTCCTGACTTGTATCAGAAACAGTGTGGCCAACAGGAGCAGGGAGGTGATTGTTCCCTTGTACTTGGTGCTGGTGAGGCCACACCTTGAATACTGTGTCCAGTTTTGGGCACCTCTCTACAAGAAGGACATTGAGATGCTGGAGCGTGTCCAGAGGAGAGCTACAAAGCTGGTGAAGGGTCTGGAGAGCAAGCCTTACGAGGAGCAGCTGAGGGAACTGGTGTTGTTTAGCCTGGAGAAGAGGAGGCTCAGGGGAGACCTTAATGCTCTCTACAACTACCTGAAAGGAGGTTGTAGGGAGTTGGTCTCTTCTCCCATGTGACAAGTGACAGGACGAGAGAAAATGGCTTTAAGTTGCACCAGGGAAGATCTAGGTTGGATATCAGAAAATGCTTCTTTACAGAGAGGGTTGTGAGGCATTGGAGCAGGCTGTTCAGGGGAGGTGGTGGAGTCACCATCCCTGGAAGTGTTGAAGAGACGTGTAGATATGGTGCTGAGGGACATGGTTTAGTGTGTACAGGTGGACTCGATCTTAAAGGTCGCTTCCAACCTGATGATTCTGTGATTTTATGAAGTGTTGCACCAGCTACTACTCTTGAGAAATCAGGTCTGGGTGACTCGGTGCAAGACCAAGATTTTTCTTTTAGACGATGAGGAACAGAGGTTAAGTGTATTTGTCCTCTCAATAAAGATACAGAAAATTAATCTATTGTGTTTCAGCTGGAAATTAAATCTCTCCTTTGAGACAGACATATAATGTTGCATTTTGTTATAAGAGATAAGCATTAGGCCTAATAAGCATTAGGCAGCAAATAAAGAACATCTGTTACCCCAGCAAGGTTTGAAGAATGCTTGCCATGTTGCAAGACCTCTTTTTGAACAAGGAGAAAATAGTTTGTCAAATAAATAATATTTCTGAACAACGGTATCCTCACTGTGGTAAACTTGCATGTGAAATTTTTGCAAGTGGCTTTAATTGACCTATTGTAATATATTTGCACGTGGGGTTGAATAATGTAGTGTAGACTACTTTTATCCTAGCATTTCTCACCCTGGAGCTTGACTTTGCAGCTGGTGGTGTCCTGTATTGCAGTTTTGCTGGTGTGTTAGTAGGAACCACTTTACTGCTTTTTTTTACTGCTGTTTTCCTGCTGTGCAGGCTGTCATACAAAGACCGTCTTCTTTGACTTTTTATTCTCTCTTCAAACTGGACCTCAAAAATACAGAAGCCAGTATTAATCTTTCTACTACGCAGTGGCTCTTACCTGATTCTTTCCCACTATTCTCTGCTCTTAGTTCAAGTGTATCGTATGTTACCTAGAGAAAGTTTGTTTGGTTTTTTTTTTTAATTTGTTCACAGTGTCTTTTGCAGCCCCCTCCAGGGTATCTGTGTTGCTTTCAGGTATGTATTTTGGATCGTATGGTGCTGTTACAACATCTCTATATTATTTTGCTATAGACCTAAGCAACCCATATTGCACATTCTGAAGATGTAACTGATTCAGCCTATTTGCAGACTTTTGTGGAGTAAGTTTTCAGTCTTAGAAGCATACTTTCTTAGTTTGTGAATTCTTGAGGTATTTTCCTACCAAACCTGAAGTTTGCTTTGTGATCTCTTCTGTTATAGTCTTTCACTTGGAAAAGGGATCTGAAGCTGATGGTTTGGATACAGACTCTGAACAGCAAAGAAAATTGCTTCAGTGGCTACAGTTGGGGTCTGGACACTTAGGTTGCCTTTTATTTTTTATCTTGAGACAATGCTTTACTGAACTTACTAATAAACTTGTCCCCCAAAGATGTGAACGTCTTGCCAGGATGGTCTCATACAGTTGTCGTCTGTGGAATTCTAAATATTCAAATCATCTCTCCCTGTGAGATTGTAGCTTCATAAGCAATTAGCATTCTTAAATTTGTTAAGTAAGGAGGTGAACAATAAATAAACAAGAGCCATAAAGATGGTTTTTTTATGGTATACAAAATTATGCAACAAAAGTTTGTATTTTAGTCACTTGAGAAACATAATTTTGGAAGCATTTTCTCTTTTTGTATTATTCTGCAACGAGTTGTATAACCCATCACAGTTGTATTTTTGTGATGTACGTACAGTGCTGCATCCTGGTGTCTAAATACATGTCTGCTGTGCTTGCACTGACTTTAGTTGTGGAAATACTTGATGGCAAACTACTGAGAAATAGAAAAGTAAAATAATTAAATCTTAATTAACTGAATGCCCAAATTTTTGTTCTTTCTAAGAAGTCCTGATTAAAAAAATTAAACCATCTTTCAATTAAGTCCTACATGTGAACTGTTCTGGGGGGGCTTCTTGCTTTAAAGTCATTCTTTCTGTTTGTCCTACGCTTTTTTTAATGAGTCTATTCTGGTGGCAGGTGAAATGTGAGGAGCAGGACAAATTAGTGGGATCCCAGAATGTGTTCTTTTAATAACTTTTTTGTGTGTTTTCTTTAAAATACTATGCAGACTATTATTGCTTTCACTGAAATCAACACACTTTATGGAAATAAACATCTGATTTATCTGTTCTCTTTTTAATAGATTTAGTTACTATATTGTATTGGTACTTAAATACTGACACAACACATTTATGGGTTTTTTTTAACCAAAAATTTTTACTGCTTGGAGCTCAGCGAATGTGAGTGTGCAGTCGAACTTAATCTCTAAGATTGGCAGCCCGTAAGTTTTTGTTATACTTTCCTCTGGGTCAGCTGGAAAATGTAAGAATCACGCTGACACTGGAAAACTATCATTACAGCAATAACAGGTTTTGAAGGATAGTAAAGACGTTCCAATGTTACTCCACTTTACCTGCATTTCTTTCATCTAATTCTGAAGCTGTGCAAGTATTAAAAGACCATGCAATGACAGTTGCACAGCTCAGCTGTTGAAAGGATATCACTGCAAAAATATCAGCCACATGAAGCTCCCTTTGGATTGCAGATGTACCCACGTGCCAGAGGCATTTCACGGAGACCCCTTTTAGACTGGCTATATCTTCAGGCTGCTTCCTCTTCATTTGACAATGATGTTGGTCGCTGTTTTCTTTTCCAAGCTGTGTTAACTTCCCTCTGGCAGCAGTAACAGTCAGTTGCTGCGAAGAAAGTAGCTCTTTGAGAGAGAACATGAAGCTGACCCGTAAAAGGTAGAAGCATTCAGTAGCTCGAGGAGTCTTGAGAACCTCGTGTTGCTCTCTGAAGCTCAAGGAGGTGGAGGCTGAGGTGTGGCAGAAACTGTGAAGTTCTGAGAGGAAGTGGACTGGTTGTATTCGTAAGGCAGCGCTGTTACAGAGGGTGGCTTTAACTTGAATGTGGTTTTCCTCTCTTTGTGACCAGTCTATCACCATGTGTGGGGTGAGGGGTTTTTGTTTAGTGGGTTTTTTTAACAATAAAAAAAACCCCAAAACTGTTGTTGAATCATCATAGTGGCTGATCAAAAGATATTCCAGTCATGTGTCTCTCAAATTTTTTTCTGCTATTCTAGAGAACCTCTACTATGCATTTAGCTTATATGTAGGAAGACGTTTTCTCTCAATAAGCTCTTGCTCATTAATTTTGCAGCAGAAATTTTCTAAGTATCCAGGTTTTCAATAGGAAGTTACCCTAGATTTCTATTACAGATTACTTCAGTTTGTATCTCAAGGTATCTTCTTCTACTTCACAGACTTTTTCTGTATCTCCTCCTGAATGTACACTTATTTTTTTTAAGTTTTCTTCTACATCTGTTCATTCCCCAGTGTAGTCTGAGAATTTCTGCTTGCCACTTTAAGTACTTCCATGATCATCATCTCTAGATAAAAAGTGGATCACTTAAAAAGGAAAAAAATTCTGAAGCTAATACTAGCCCTTAGGAAAATAATTAAATAGAATCTAATTACAGTAGGACTGCCTGTTATTCTCAGTGATTTATACTTGGGATCTTCCTAATTTCTACAGAGATCATTCCTAAAATTATTTCAGTACACTACTTGTTAGGACAAGGTTTGTTAGCTTTTTTAAAATGCAGTCGAAAGATCTTATATCTCCTACTCCTAAGTAAATACTGAACATCAAGTGTCTGTACTGTATATGTGAATGGAAATACTTTTGCTTTATTTGCTTATATTATGATACTGTTCAACTGCTAGCACATCTTGTACAATAACAAAGGAAAATGCCATCTTTGATAGTCTAAAAATACAGAACAGTGGAAGACAATTCAGTACTTAAGTCCGTACTCTGGGTGAAGATGAAAATGTCTTGTCAGTTCTGTTGTATTTCTTTTCTGAATCTGTTTCCAACTTGTGACAAGCATAAATAGTGTAGCTGCTGCATTCATTAGTCTTCTGAGTACAGTTAGAAACAGGAAAAGTTCTGGTGCAGAGTAGCTTGGGAAAGGAGTTGCAGCAAAAGTTCTTACAAGAAGAACGTAGAGGCGATGTGCTGACAAACAGCTCTTTATGGGTGAAGGAGGAGGTGTGTGGCTGTTCCGCGCAGCCTTTTCTGCCCAGTCATTCATTGCCTATCTCTTCAAGAGATGGCCGAGGTGTTACAGCTTTTACTTGGAACATAAGGATATCAACACCAATGAAGTGGCAACTGAATTGCAGAAGCATATGTCCAGGTATCTGTGGCTAATAGCACATTTAAAAGTGCAATTGCCAAATATAGACTGATCCAATTAAGGCTTTTAGGATTGTTCTGTAATCAGTGCATGTATCGAGTTAGCAAAAGTGTCTGTTGGAACATAAATTTGCTAAAAGTAAACGTCACTGGGTTCTTCAGTAACTGCTGAACTGGGTTTATTAAATAAAGCATCTTCCTAATTGTCAATCTTGTGAATCCAACTTTGTAAAATTAAATGTAAGATTCAAGGAGGAGGGAGAAAAAATATGTAATACTTCTCTCCCCACCCCCCCTTTTTTTTTTTCAGAGCAAAAATCCTATTTTCTTATTTGCCTAGATGTGTAAACAAGTACAAGGCTGTACCAGCAAAGGTGCTGATGAAAGGGAAGATCTTGTTTAATATTTTGGTTTAGAGCACCAATATGGAGTAATAAATTGGTTTGTTTGGAAGGTGAAATTTCAGGGGAGTGTCAGTTACATTATCAGTTCTTAAGCTGAAGAAAAGATGATGGGTGTTTGTGTTGTATTTGATACCTGACAAACCCCCAAATCCTTTTCCTGCGAGTTCTATTGCATTAAAAGAATTGAAATACAAGAATTCTACGTTAAACAGTTGAAATCCCTGAGCAGTTTTAATAAACATGTTAACCAGGCTCCTGAAATCTGAAAGATCCAGTGTAGTGGGGTGGGGTTTTTTTGTTTGCTTTTTCTGTTTTCACAAATAGCGTGTTGGGTTATGCTGCACTGTGCTTTGAAAGAGCAAACTGCTGCATGACTGGCATTTGAAGGGATTGGAAATGTGAGAATTGCCCTGGTTAACACGTCAGCAGGTTGGGCTTCACAGAGATAATATTGCACTGACCGTGTTGTAAGGTGAACTATATACATACATGTGCTCAAACTGTCTTTAAGCAAACCACGAAGCAAATAATCTTTAAACAAAAGATACTCAGTAAAGATGTAATATATTTTCTAACACTTACTTGCTATGATCTGGAGTAGAGCTTTCCCCAGAGGATGAAGGCTGTAAACATTCTCACTGTAGCTTTGTAGGAGTGTGATAGGTTTGAGGGAGCTTTATGTCTCATGGAGTGCATCTGAAGGGGGAGGGAAGAATGATGACATTTTCCCCAAATCATGTGCTAAGGAGTAAAGAACAGCCTAGAGGGGAATTATGTCTTCAGATACAAGGCTGTTTGGAGAAGCTGTTTTATGAAATTTAAATCATTCTTGGCAGCATTTCCTCTTGGAGAGATTTAAGGAGGAAATAGCTCTATCTTAATTTAAAATACTATTTTATGTAATGTATCTAGACCTATAGATCTTCTGATTTCCACATTAATATTGCATATGTGTTTTTTAGTAGTATGCTTACTCTGATTATTACTTTAAAACTTTGTCCTTCAAACTAAAATACTTTGTATTCTAAGAGTTGTTGTGGGGGGAAAGACAAACTTAGTGGTTCTTTAAGTCCATCAGAGATTTAGATCTTCTGTTGAAAGTCAACTTTGGGGTTTTTTCCTTTGTCAGAACTTCAAGATTTTTGTACATTTGAAAAGATAACTTATTTTAATGTCTATATATTACACTAATTTAACTCTGGGATATACTAGACCTAGGCTTTCTTGCTTCTTTGGATGGAATATTACTTACGGGGTGGGCTGCAGATATAGCCTTGTTGATTTTGTTCTTTTGAGAGGACCATATTACTCTTAGATAATGCTTCAAATTTCCTTTGGCTTTTCTTTGAGTAATGCTGATTTTCTTTCTTACAAGAAACAACCATCACTTTCAGATATTCTTTCCCTTAAGTGTTAGCAAGTTTGATTAACTTACTACTGGGAAAACCTTTTGTACAGTATCTTTTGGTAGTTATTCCTGCTCTCTTCTGATGTAATTTTTTTAGTCTGTGTGTACCAGGAACATCAGCGAACAGCTTTGCTGAACCTATAAACACAGCTTGGAACTCTAAGCATGTTTTCACTAGAGTTTGGGTAACTGTCACTTTCTTGGAGTGGAAACGTGCTGTTCCCCCCTGCTAGTGGGCATGGTGCTTCTCCTGTCTCAGGCTTGATCACCCGGATGGATCTGACCTGACCTCAGATCTTGCCAATGCATTTTCCGGAGGATAATCAAGATGGTGATTAGTGACTTAGTAACTCCTTTAATTCCTTTGAAACACTTCAGAGACATTTGTATCCTAAAATTAGAAGTAGAAATCAGTTAGACTTTGAAAGCCTTCATTCCTTGGTTGTTGCTATAGATGTGAAGTCAGGTG
This sequence comes from Buceros rhinoceros silvestris, assembly GCF_000710305.1. Classification (NCBI taxonomy): domain Eukaryota; kingdom Metazoa; phylum Chordata; class Aves; order Bucerotiformes; family Bucerotidae; genus Buceros; species Buceros rhinoceros. The sequence goes on along the minus strand of NW_010411015.1, from coordinate 63,148 downwards.
GAGCTTGGAGTATCATTTTGGTTCTTTTTTTTTTTTTTGTCTCATCTGCAAGATGTGACTAACAGTAACCTGAAAGATAATCAAGAATTACAGATACGTTGGAAATATATTGATTACATCCTCACTTACTGATCATCCAATTTATTGTCTTCTGGGAGGGATTACCAAAAATCCTAAAACATTTCTGGTAACTCTCAGAATCCTCAAATTCTTTTTTGCTCAAGTTCTGTGCGAGATTTGATGCAGTACATTACGTTATGGTATGTGAGACGGTAGAGTGCGCTAAGTCCTTGTGATGGTTGATAAAAACAGGTATTTATGGCAAGATTGTCTCTTAACCTTCTATTAGATTGTGGGGGTTTTCTTCAAATGGATTTTTACTTTATTCCCGTTCTTTCAAACTTAACTTTTCAAAATCTTTTGAACTTGAAAAATAGGATGACACTCAATGTTTCTGAAATTTGGATAAGGAAAGAGGAAAATCCCGGAAGTGGTAGCCAGCAAGTAGACTTCAGGCTCTGTCTGGCACTTGGAAGACCTAGGGTCAAGTGGGAGTTACGATCCATTATCAGCTTCCATGTTACGTTCTTAAGTCTGGAAGGGATGGATTGACTAGAAACTGATTAATTTGAAGAATTTACATCCAATCTTTGGTTTGCTTAGTATACAAACCGTGATTTTGTACAGTCAGCTTGTTCAGCTGGACTGGGAGAGAATTCTTTGCTGGTGCAGGTCTGGGAGACTTGGATAAAAATACCCTGTGTCTCGGGGTGAGAGCATGACCAGCAACCTGTTGGACATTTTGTGTCTTACTGGCCTTCCATCCTTTCCTATTCTTTGCATAGAAAAAATTATAGTTGGTTCTGACATAATACTGTGTTTAGCCTGAGAAGTTGATAAGCTCTGATGATGTAGCATTGATGTTACCATGTGATATCATATATTGCTCTGTGAACTCTTTCTGACAGTATTCCCAAACTATTTTTCCAAAAATGTAACATTTTGTCTAAGCTATCACTTCTCTGTACAATCTCAGCAGTTTTCAAATAAAGGTGGCTAAATTTCCACTCAGGGTTGTAACCTGTGTGTGTGTATATACGCACATGTATACATCTGTGTGTGTGCGTATATACCAGTAAGAAATTAAATCATTAAGCTTACTCATTAAGATTTCTTGTTTGTTGTCATTCACTAGAAGTTAGAATGTAGTTCAGTTGCTTCCTTCAGGAAAGAAATGCCTAAATCTTTCTTTCCTTTTCAAAAACATGAAAATCCAAACCCAGGCATGTGTCCCTTGCAGATGTTTGTGTGACTTTTTTTCTGCGGGTGGGGACAGCTGTCTCTTGGGTATGCTTTTAGAAGCAGAGGCATGGTTGTTACACTTAGACTCATGAAGGGAGGTCCAGAAGGTCCTGAAGTGAGCTAGGTGACCTAGGTGACTGGGAATTCCCAACTGCCAGAAGAAGCAGCATTATTCTATATACCTACACGTCAGACTCGCTGACCACAAGGAAACTGGAGGCATAGGGAATTAATTGTAGCTTCTTTCTCTGTTTTAACAGAGAATTTCAACTATGAGATTTTTGTTGCTGAGTGACGACAAGGAGTCCGTCTTTTGTACCCAACAGTCTTCTCTGTGCCTTTGGAAGTGCAAAAAATTACAGAGGATTATTTAGTGTAAGAAGATGAGACACTTTGATGGAACAGTATAATGGGTGCAGTGTTAAAAGAATTTCCTCAAAGGGTGGACTTCAGCTGGAGAAAAGACTCATTTCCATTTTTGGCATCATGCTGTATTAATGAGCCTAGAATAAGTATCTCCCAGTAGTCCTACCTCTATACTTGAAAATATTTGAGTCTTTCTATGAATATTTATAAATTTCAGTCATTCTTATTTCTTATTACAGGAGCTAGAGTTAATGCCAAAGACAGCAAATGGTTGACTCCGTTACACAGAGCTGTGGCATCATGTAGTGAGGTATGCTTTTTTTTTGACTGCTTTCTGTTAAAATAAAGATTACCTTGTTTGGTTTTTTTTTAAAGTGAAACTACTCCAAAAGTTTGGAATTGCCAAATGTTTTTCAAGAGTTTAATGTGTTGAGGGAGTGTGTGTGTGTGTATGTTTAATCACATGCTGCAGTAGGAAGAGGGAAAACTATAAACTTTGAGTTCTCAGCTTTGTTCTCTGCTGTTTCCCTAGCAGGGGGTTCTGCGTACAGTGTTCTCAGTTTGCTTCTCTTAATGTAACCGGAATGGGTCAGCGTGAGGGAAGTAGAGATGAGCTAAGATTTAGTACAGCTTTTACAGCATAATCTTTGCATTTCTTAATTTCATATTACATGCTTGTCTGTTTAGACATTGAAGAAATAAATGGTTCTATAAGACCTGCAAACATCTTTTTTAAAAAAAGCAATTAATGAGTAATGATAGTATTGTAAATAACTTTAAAAGTTATGAATGAAATATGTAGAAAGTTTTTTGAAGTCTACCAGTTACACATTTATGAGAATAGTAATGTAATAAACAAATTTGTTACTGTTCCGCTATTGTTTATGCCCTAATAAATATTTTAAATGCCTGTAGAAGATCAAAACAGAGAAATGCTGAGCTTGTTATGTGGAATAATTTATGCAAAACTATCTCCTTTGAGATCCTGAGTCAAATTGATGCTCACTTCATCATGTCTCAAAGAGTAAAGGTTTTTATAAGGATTCTGTGTAAATTTTAGTTTGAGAAGATGGAATTGAATATTTTGGTTTTGACAAGCATTGAACTTCAAGTGTTTGATCCACGAACTGTCTACAAACCTTGTTTCAGTTTTTGCCATTGAATTCCCTAAATAAATTGCAATATTTGTCACTAGCATTAATAGCTGAGTTATGTGGAGATTGTGTTATCCAAAACAGTGTTTGAAAATGCATCTTTGAGGGCGCCTTATTCCCGAATGCTGTTTGTTGTTCTGGAGGTATTTTTAGGCTGCTCCTTTGGGAGCTGACCAAAGCACCAAATACTGCGTTTTTCAGAGCTGAGGGGCAAAAAGAGCTTCTTATATCAGTAACACTTGCAGAGAGGAGTGCTGCAGGCTGCGAGAAATGCAACCGTGGTCGTCTTTTTCTGTTTGTTTTTTTTTTTTTAAATGTGGAATATTTTAAACAAAATACTAACCAAAGGCAAACACCACATGTAAACCAAATGGACTATATACCCAAAAGGCAATGATAGGCACTTGTCAGAATTTTCTGTCTGTAAGCACTGTAAGTCATAGGAGCTCATGTGTGTGGTTGATACATGTAGGCACTGTTTTCCAGCTGACAGACATATATAGGCTTTGGACATGAGATGAAAAAATTTTAGTAAAACATCTGGACTTACTCTTGAAGCAAGGACAGCTGCAGTTAAACAAGAACACTGAAACATGCAAACTAGCTGGGATTATGGATTTAGCTGTCAACTGCATGAGTTCAAGCAACTTTATTGTCAAAACAATCGTGCTTCAGGCCTTTGTATTTGTGTGCCTGATGTACTTGGCAAAGAAAAAGACACCCTAAGCAGATCCACTAATTCTTGAAATTATGCATATCATAAATATCATAAAAATATGAGATACTTTATTTTTATACTAGTACTATGGTGCTTCTACAAAAGGATTGATAGCTCTTCTGAAATTTCCTTGTTCTGATTGTGGTTCTTCTAAATATTTGGTTCATAAAAGACCAAAGTTCAAAATACTGACCAGATTTTTGAAGTACTAAATCTGCTTGTTGCTTCAAGAATAGAAGAGCTATTCCATTTCTCATTTAAATTGTAAGTCTCTAATACAGTATTTTCACTTTTGTGTTTGTTCCTATTTTTATTTTTACTGACATTTTAAAACATAATTCCTTGTCATAAATAGAATCAAGTGTAACTTAGCATTCTGCTTGTAGCTGGGAATAATACTTAGCTATTGCACCACAGTGTAATCGAAATTTCCAGTAACTACTTGTGGTAACATGTTTAAGTTCAAAGTGCGAACGATTTATTTGGCTGCTCACTATTTGAGTTGGAAGTCATTGAAAGCAATTAGTGAACTGTGGGAAGGTCGTGCAGTTGATGTAAAATGCAATATTCATCGTCATGTTGATGTCACCAACATTATTTTTTTAATGCATTCCAGTTGTGTGCACATATTTGAATGGGATTTGTTTATCTTGCTACAAGAATTACAGGCTTATTTGTGAAATTTTCACAGCTTGTACTTCTAACAAAAGGAAATGAATTGTGAGATGGAATTCAGTGCAACGTTTTGAAACGTTTTTCAGGAGTTTTGCAACAGTTTATGTTGAAACTCTTTGTGACCATGTTCTGTTTTATCTATGGTTCTCTAAATGTACATTTAATAAGCTGTTCTTCTCTGCCATTTCAGACTTCAGTAGTTCAAAAATTCTGCTTGGCAAATGATGAAAGTGTATTGTAAGTTTATAGTACGTCACTAATGCTTAGCAATGAAAGGAATCCTAAGAAGGTTTGCTGAGCTTTGGAAATTAGTTGTGGTGAAAAAACAATTTGCTGTCCAGCTTAAGGAACTGGATAAAAGACCTGGAAATGGTTGATTCAGCTGAATAATGTAGGGAGTATGATGCTCATTTGCTTGAGAACATCCCCAAATCTGGATTTATGATAAAGTACAAATCCCAAAGCATAAGATGATGTTTACAAAAGCCTTGTATTTAATGTTGGTGTTTTAAATCTTTACTAAGGGGCTTGTTTGGTTTTTCTAAAATACTTTCAGGATGCTGTTCAGGTGTTGTTAAAGCATTCAGCGGATGTCAATGCTCGTGATAAAAACTGGCAGACACCCCTACATATAGCAGCTGCAAACAAAGCTGTGAAATGTGCCGAAGCTTTGGTGCCTCTCTTAAGCAATGTAAACGTGTCTGATCGAGCAGGCAGAACTGCCTTGCATCATGCAGCCTTCAGTGGACATGCTGAGGTAAGAGTTATTTTTCTTAGCTTGTTTCCCACTTGTTGTTTTGAACCTCACAAATTTGATGTTTAGTTTCTCAATTTAAAATCGTGTTTCCCCTATCCTCTCCAAAACCCACAACTGCTATTTTGTATTTGAATTTGTCTTTTGTATACATCTGTGAACAGAATGGTTGTGGAATGTTACATCGTGTAGTTGGGCGGTTATTACAGGATTTGCTTAAAACAAGGAAATTTGCCTAACTGGAGTCAAACTAGAAATAAATAAATTTAAAATGGAAAAAAGCTATTTTTCTGTTCAGTAAACAGTGAACGTGTAGAATGTGTTGTCACTTAGAGGTGGAGGGAGCACATGTGAGAAGCTCAAACTCTCTAGTTTTCAAGCCCTGAGAAATTCCCATTGTAGTAGTGTATAGGTAATTGGGGCCAAACCGGCAATAAGCTTGCTGTTAGTGGGCAGGGCACGTCTCCAGGATGGCGGATCACCACCTCCCTAAGGTTGTTGTCTACGGTGAACTCACCACCGGCTGCTGCAAGAGAAGAGCCCCAAAGAGGAGATATAAGGACTCCCTGAAACAATACCTCAGCCTTGGCCATATTGACCACCATCAGTGGTCCACCCTGGCCTCCAATCGGGAGTTTAGGAGACACACCATACATAACACTGCTGTCTCCTTTGAGAGCACGCGTAGAATCAGTCTCGAGGAGAAAAGACAACGCAGAAAGAACCGTGCCTGGACTGTACAACCCAAGGAGCCCTTCCGGTGTGCTCTTTGCAACCGGTCTTGCCTATCCTGCATTGGCCTTTTCAGCCATCAGCGTGCTTGCAGTAAGCGTGGGTAAAGCCCTTCCCAAATCTTCGTCCACAAAGCCAAGCCATGGTGATGGTGAAGAGTGATTACGTTGAATGAATCCCTTAGTTTTAGCCTGAAGATTTCAAAGATTCCACAGCTTTGCCATATTTAACTGGGAAATGTGTTCATTAACATTGAGTTTTGTGTTCCTTACAGTCACTTCGTTATTGCTGCCAAGGTCAGCAGCCAGTTTTTTCAAGCTTACAGAATATTTAAAAACCAACACATTTAGATCCTTTGAAAAAGTGTATATGTTTGTTTTCTTCTCTGATTTCTCTGTCTGACTTTAGGCGGAGTTTTCCATTACAAACAGAGGTTTTCTTTTCTTTCTGTTTATCTCAGATGGTCAGCTTACTGTTGTCTAGAGGGGCCAATATTAATGCGTTTGACAAGAAAGACAGACGAGCTATACATTGGGCAGCATATATGGGTAGGTACATATTTCAGTTTATTTTTATTGTGGTAGTAGATAAGAAAATTACCTTTTGTTTTAGTGCTTTTTACATATTTCTAGGAAAAAACCCTAACATTGTAAGCACTGAGGTTATCTGTGTGTCTGCCAGAAAACCATTAATAATAATTTCAAATTGCCTTGTAAATGTGGTTTTGTGGTGAGAAAAATCAATGTGTTGGAAAAAGTAAAGTAATTTTGTTCTTTAGAAAGAAGGAACTATGTTCCTCTATCAGCAAGAGTCGAATCACAGGTGAAAACTTCTGCAGTAATGGTAAATAGAAAGTGACCAATAAATACACCTGGATCAGAGGTTCTTACACCAAACTCGGTGATTCTATTTTAAAAGAATATTTCATCTCTAAAACTCCAAATTCTTGCCTTGCTCTTCTTATTCCAGGAGTGGATGATCAGTGTTCTCATGGTGTTGATCAATGCACTGTTGGTACTGTCACAGTAATGTATTTCATTGCCTTTTATCAGACTTTCATTTTAAAGTGGTACGAATTGTTTTCTTCAGCATAGCTATAATAAATAGTAGAGCTTTGTATTTCAAGCATTATTTAAAATAATGAGCAATGTAAATCATTGGAAGGTGAATTACAGAAAACACAGATTAAATGTTCCAGGCTGACACTGACAAAGACTTCATTTTGTTTCTAAGTAATTCACATGCAGCTGCAGATTGCATTTGTCATTGCAGAATATGTTGTACTTGTTCAGAAGCCAAAAAACATAATGCCTCTTAACTTCCAGAAAATCTCTTAAAAATGAACACATGCAACATGTGTCAAATATAAGCAGTGAATGACAATTGTTTCAGTATCTATTTCAGGAAGAAGCCAGTTGAGATGATTCCATGGTCTTGATTGTTATCCAGTATTTTAGCTTATTGTTTCATATTTTACCCAGCCAAGGGAGAAGAATAAAAACAGTAGCATCAGTATTGTATGAATCTGCATGCCTGGGAGTTTCTTCGAAGATGAACTGGGGAAATAAGACTTCATTATATGTAAACTTTTGTTCCTGTTATGTTCTGATGATCTGTTTCTTAAATTTTAAGTTCTCTAGAAAATATGTATTTATGTGCCTCAGATACCATCTTACAAAACTTAAGGAAAAGGTCAGGAAGAGAACATGGTCCTATTATTTATGGCAGCTGTTTTTTTTCAAGAGGTGATCTAAAGCTATGAACGTTTTTTGTTCCAGTTACAAGAGGAAAATCCTACTTGAAATGACTCTCTTGGTGAAAACTTTTATATATAGGATTTATAGAGGAGCACTTTGTATTTTTGGCAAATATTTAAGTTAATGTACAAGGGGAGTAATTTCTAAACTGCCTCTTCCCTGAGTAAAACAAACTAATTTTACTGTATCTGATATCAAACCAAAAAATAACCCCTCATAAACTAGGAAATTACATGGACTTACTATATTGACATCTCTTAAGTCTAGGATACTCTGCCTTACAGGTCTGATCTTAAACAAAATGCCCCTCAGTATGCCCTTTGGTATTAATGCTCATTATTGTGAGTGACAGAATTACTTGTAAACAGCCATAATGAATGGTGTGCAATGTGTAAGTGTGGGGAGTGGATCTTAGACAGACCATGGGTTGCTAATTAAATATACTTCTCATCTGTGATTCTGTGGTATTGAGTATCTTATATAACTGCTTTAGAGTTGTTACATTTATCCAAGCAACATTTCCCAGTCTTGCCAGGAAGGAGCAAATGGAAGCAGTAACTTAGAAGTGGAAATAACGATTTTAAACTTACATACTGAGCAAAACAGAAGAGCAGTACCGTGTGGGGCAGTGCCTATTTAAATACAGTTGCCAAAAACCTTACCCTGAGTGTTGGAGGTTGATAATGAGTGTATGCAATGTGCCTCTGTCAGAGGACTGAGAATTCTCATCTTTGTAAATGTGTGGGTTTGCATTTGTAAAATTGAGCTTGGATCTCAATGGTTGTAAAAGTGATCTTCCAAACACCCAGATTCACAAAAGTAAAATTATTAACTGTTGTCTTTGCACAGCTCTGCATTTCAGGCCAGTTTCACATTAGTCTTAGTCCTGAAATTATCTGATAGCAATGTGAAATAAGGCTGTGAAATCAATGTGAAATGCTAAAAAGAATGGGACCCTCTTGAGCTGTCTTCAGAGGAAATTACTTGAATGTTCCAGTGAAATAAGTGATCATCACAGAGTTAATATTTGTAATTTATAATTTGAAGTTTTATTGAAGAAGTGTTGTTATCAGTACTTGAAACCGAAAAGTTATAGAACAATCTTTGTTCTTCGTGATATTTTGCCTAAGTATTTTGTCATCTACTTACATATGCAAAGCAATGACTGACAGGCTGTCCAACCATCTTATTCAAGGTGATTATTTACAAAATTTTATTGAATGGAACTTGTGCTTTTCATTCAGAGAAGAGATCTGAGGAGCATCAGTGAAAGGACAGAGATACTTTTCTGGCTTGTACTTAACTAGATGAGAGGAAAGACTTCTATTTTTCAGATAATTTTCAGATATTTATACCGATTCGAGTCGGTTCTATTTCATAGGCTGTTAACAGGAAACTCTGTTAATGAGCAGTGTTTGGGTGGCAAAAGTTTAATTTATCTGATGTTGATCAGCATAAATATCCTTGCAGACAACAGATAGAAAAAGCTTTTGAAATTCTTAAAACAAGGAAAAAAACCTGTGACACCCTCTCTCTTAATTTAGAGACATTTTACACTGCTCCAATTGTTTGAAGAAAGCCTTAAAGCTTTTCTGCTGTGTAAAACTGGCCATAGAGTTAAAAAGAGGCTATGCTTTTCGTCACTCCGCTATAAATAACTTTCTAGGTTTATATCCATTGTTTCCCTTCCTTCCTGCTTTTCACCCGGCTCCATTGCTGTCCAGCTGCAATGCTGCGACCGAAATGGACTTTCATTCTCGTGTGCTAGCGTCGCCCTCCTTAGTGTATCGAGACATCTCCTCAGCCTTCCCACTTCAAGTACCTTGCTCTTCTGTTTGAATGTCTTCCACTGATGGCTGCTTGCGTTTTCAATGCAGGTCAGGGATTTTTTGTTGTTTTTTTTTTTTTTTTTTTTTTTTTTTTTCGCTGTAAAGCTTTTCTGCCAGTATTCTGTTCAGTGTCTCCCTTTCACTGCTTTCAGTGTTTTCTCTCTCAATAGGTCTTGTTTTCACTCTTGTCCCTGTAGTATTTGGGTCAGAATATGAATATCACATTTACATTTTTCTTTCTCTTCTTTCCTACAATACTGAAGTAATTCAGAAGTGAAACACTGCAGCGCTTCACATTGCAGTGATAAACTCTATATTTCTGATTGCTGTAGCTAGGTGAAATGTCGTTCGGTGTGTTGTTGGGCATGCAGCATAAAATAGGTATTGTGGTAACTGTTTATCAAAATAGCTTTGTCTGTATTCATCTGGGTACACAGTTTCTCTTCAAACTTTTGCAAATTCTCTTAGTCATTGAAAAAGCAAAGGCCCTCACTTCTTAGGAAGTGCTTGAGCTGAAGGTTGGATTCGATACTTTTTACTTACATGCCTGAGCCCTTCACCACTTTTTTAACTAATGTAAGGGTGTAACTTGAAAGGTAAAACAAAGAATCCCACATCTGTCTGTGTGGCATAGTTGCAGAGGTGAAGCACTAAATGTATCGTGATCTATTTAACTTCAGTGTGCTCCTTTATTCTATAGACTTTGTCACGGTCATCTGTGTGGTTTCAGTGATTAATTTGTTTGGTGGTTAACAGCTGAGCAAGCGTGACAGATTTTTTTAGTTACCCCACTTTCATAGCTTTTCTCTTAGCATGCAGTGTTACAACTGCATGCGAGCTAGTGGGGGAGTGTGCAGGCATGGGGAAGGGGAAAGCTGGTTCCCCTTTGCAGTAGCAGTGTGATACTGGGGCCCCTGACCCAGTCACAAAGCTGGCAGCAAGTGCAGCTGCCCACTACTTCACTATGGGCTTCCCACATTCCCTTCCCTTTTCTGCCCTCCTACCTGGAACTTACCCAGGTCATCCTTTCCTCATGATCCCTCTCAACTCTTACTCTTCTCCTGGTGACTTAGGAAAGGCTTTCAAAAGGTTACAGTTCCTCAGAGGCCTGAGAAAGTTTTGAAAACAGATCTTTGCTAAATCCTGTGTGATTTGGGGTCAACATTTTAAAGACTTTGCAAGTAAAGAAAGTAAGAACAATTCTTTATTTTCCTTAATTTGGTTCACATGAATGTCTTGTTCGTGTTGTAACAATTGTACAGTTACTAAGATTGTAATATTGTGCTGGTTAATACAAAACACAGCTTCATTCTTTTTGTCTTTATTCTTTTAGGTCATATTGAAGTTGTGAAATTACTTGTGACTCACGGAGCTGAAGTGACATGCAAAGACAAGAAATCATATACACCCTTACATGCTGCAGCATCTAGTGGGATGATCAGTGTAGTCAAATATCTTCTAGATCTTGGAGTTGATGTAAGGAAGCATAAAACAAAGTGACACTTTTTTTGTTGCTGTTTGAAATGCTCTTGTTAGTATTAAGGCACATTGTAGTTTATTTAGGGGCAGGTTACGATGTAGTGAAAATAGGATTTCCAAAGATCTTCGTTCACATGCGCTTTTTTGTTAGGGAATTTCATTCTCCCACATCACCTCAGAGCCGTGCAGATTTTGCACATTTATTTGGAAATAAATTTGGATTTAGTAGGTTTTTTGTTCATTGGTTTTTCTTACTCTTAGTTGATTGGACTGGAACTCAGGAAATAGGAATTCGGTTCCTAGCTTTGCCACACTATCCTTTTTGAACTGCAGGGAATAGAACTCTCTTGCTTCAGTCATTTGTAAAATACAGATGATACTGACAGTCTTACACCACATAAGTTTTGGGAAATACTAAAATTTATGAGAAACTTCAGTACTCTAGTAAGGAATGTCATATTACTGTTGAAATGCAAAATAAATTAAAAGGCTGTACAGTACCTGCGTGTAGACAGTGTGTTAACAAACTGTGAAACTGTGTACGAGATCTACATTGTGCATGACATTTTAGCCTTACAAGGCTGGAGAACGCTGACAAAGCTCTATCTTGAGAGGTAGATCAGAATTTAGTACCATGTTATACACAGGAACAATATCTACTTCTATATGCAGCACACACACACCCCCTACCCCCCAGGAAAAAAAAAAGTGCCTTTGACCTCTGTTTTTAACGGAAACCCACAAATGCTTTTGAAAAATTACAGAGCTCTGTGCTCAGTCTGTAGGCTCTGTGGAAGTTGCCACTGTGCTCATTGTTTCCATATGTGTGTTCTGTCAAGCTGCATACCACATACAGGAAACTGGTGTGGAGACAATTGGGGGAGGTTGGCTCACTTGTAAAGCAACTGTACTCCTCCCCGGTACACGCTTCTTGATCAAAGTACTACATACGGAACTTGCTCTTAAATTCTGGCTTTGAAGAGTTCCAAAACATAAAGAAGAAATTGTGTCTCATGACCTGAGATTTTTCTTTGTCATAGTTAAATGCTGTGCTTAGTACAGGGTTTTGCCTACTAACTATTCTTGGGTTTTTTTTCCTCTGATAGATGAATGAACCAAATGCCTATGGAAATACTCCTCTCCATGTAGCTTGCTACAACGGGCAAGATGTTGTAGTGAATGAACTCATAGACTGCGGTGCTAATGTAAATCAAATGAATGAGAAGGGCTTTACGCCTTTGCACTTTGCTGCTGCGTCAACACATGGAGCATTATGTTTAGAGCTTTTGGTCTGTAACGGAGCAGATGTAAATATGAAGGTAGGTGAAGCCAAAGCCAGCCATTCACTCTTAAAGATGCAGTCCATATTTATCAGAGGTAATTTTTAAGAAATCGTTGTTAGAATAGCATTTGGAAGTTCCCACTGATTAATGGACTACTTCTGTGAGACATACTTTAGAAAAAGTGAGCCAACATGTTGCTTCAAGGAACTTGATCTGAATCTAAAAACCTCAATATAAGTAAATAACCTAAAAGGACAAAGCGGAAAGATTGATGATACCTTCCGGTCAATCTTGATTATATTTGAATGTCAGAATTCCACACAGTTTGTCTTCTCTAGTCTATCCATATAGTCATAAAGTCTTAAACAGATGTCTTTTTAAGTACTGCAGCGAAACTTTGTGAGTAGAGTCAGTATATGTTTTACATCTCTACTTGGTCACAAGTCTTTGGCTGCAGAATTTTCCTTAGAATCCAGTCTTCGTGTAGGTAGAATTTCTAACACTCAAGCATAAAAGCAAACTATAACCTACATGTTAATTTATTATCGTCTCAAGTGTGTAGGGTGAAGTCTTAAGATACGAGAGACAGATATGAGACCTCCTGGTTTGTATTAAGTTGATTTTTACTCTAGTTAGTGAAAACTTAACTGTATTCAGAAACAGAGACAGTATCTGATGTCTTGAACAGGTTTCAGGCTGGGAAAAGTGGAAAATAGGTGCGTGGAATGAAGAGTCCCAAGTATTCCTCTTATAAAATACCTAATTGCCTGTACTGTTGCCCAGGTGTGGCAGGAAAAGAATTAGCTACATTTTTATTTCTTGGGGCAGGGGAGAGGGGGGAGGGGAGTGGGAGTAGGGATTTAAAAGATCTGTTTATGCCTGAATTTCAGCACAATCTGGGCAAGAGGTGAATATTAAAATAGCTAACATTTCTGTTTAAAAATTGTGGGGTTTGTGGCTTGCTTTGTGTAAGATACTCAGACTGATTTTCAGCTAACTAATTCTAAAATACAATTTTATATCCATTGTTAGTACAAAATCTGTAATTCACTTGAAAAATTTGAAGTAATTTAAAAATAAGGTTTTTGATGTGGAAAATCTTAGATGTATGTTACTGCACACTTTTACGTATATGTAAATGAGCAGCTCATTTAATGAAAAAGTACTTCAATTTGGTTGTGGAAAAATTCATCACCAAAGTGCCCTGGTGAAGTAAGGAGCTGTGCTACGGGATTTGTTGCCAACTTGTCCTAAAATATACACTGAACTCCATTTTGGTTTTGTTGTCAGCTTTCTACTCTGCATAATGTCCCCAACTGGATATGACTGAGGGTTTAGCCTCACAGGGCCGACTGCTGTTTTACATTTTTGAAACATCATTTCTCAGTAGCGTATGTTCTGTCATGAAAATAACCCCACAATGTTAAATATACTAATGATTATGTGCGTATATTACACATACATTTTGTTACTACAAATAATAACAAAAGGGAAATGAAAATATTTCCAAGCAAAGAATTACTGTTTTCCTGTATGCTGTGTTGCAAGAGTTCATGACTTTGTGCATATTTCTGATGTAGAAGAAAGAAGTGGGGAGGGCTTTCTTTCAGAAAGGTGTGCAGCAGGTAACGGTGGTTGGGTTTTTTTGACTATTTGTTCTCAAGTGCAGCTTAATTGTATGTTAGAAATGAAAATGAAAGACTTTGAGTATTCTGTTAGGATAATTAAACACCGTTAAAGTTTATAGTAATCTTTATGTTTTAACTTAGGATTTGTTGTTTTACATATGGTGTATATATACTGTACTGACTACATTTAGTCAGTTATAACACTAACCTTAGAAATAGTGCTAAGAATGGCTATTATGCTGAGAGTGACTGGCAAAGTTCCTAATTCTTTGAAGTTTATAATGTGGGTGAACTTTTGTTTGGGGGTGACAAAAGATGTTTTAACATTTTTGTGTTTTTGTATTGTTGCCTTCCTTCCCACACAATTTTAAGTTATGGTATCCAACGTACAGATTTGTGGGTCACTTTAACTTAAAAATAAATAATAAAAAATCCTGACTTAGAAGATTTATTATGGGTAAACCCAGGTTTTCTCTTAAGCTTTCTCTGAGATGACAGTCATTTTTTCTGAAATGTGATAGTGTTGGGGCTGGGAAATGCAGCCTGAGGCATATCAGAGAGCTGAGAATTTCAGCTGGAGTCTAAGAGCTTGGTAAAGATTCGATTACTGAAGTTACCCTGCTTCAGAAGAAAATGCCTTTACAGTGGGAAAAATTAGTAGCTTTAGCTATAGGTTGGCTGTAATTAAAATGTCTTGATTTAGTATCAAAACTGTTAAGTGCAAAATTAAGCAAGCAGGGTTGTGTAGGGATTTTAAGCAGTTTTAGCTTGAAAACAGCATTTATCCCGTTTCCACACCAACTCATGTCTCCGTTGTAATTCTGTTAATGGCATTTCTGTGGTTTTATACCAGTGAGACTGAATTTAGCCTGTGAATTTGTGCCTGAAGGTGTAAACGGTTTTACTTTGTATATGAAAACCTAACGCTTGCACCATTGAAAAGTGCAGGAACCGATGTAAACAAACAAAATTTCCAAGTCAAATTCTGCTTCCCTGTAAAGGCTTGTTGAAGGTAAATCTTGGAGTTAATCAGAACAATCCCTATAAAATAACGAAGAGAAATAGGATTAGAATACATTGTGTAGCTAAGAATAATGTGTAGAGCTAAAGTGCGTTATTACCAAGTGTTTATTGAAACTGTTTCCAGAAACTGAGGCTGAAGTTCAAAGTAGTTCTTAAAATAGTCACAATATTTGTTTTTCGTAATAATTATATTGCTTGTGTAATCTGATTTAATGGTTCCTGCTCGTGTGCAACTGTTTCTGTGGTTTTAGAGGTAACAGAGTGGGTATGGATGGTAGATCTAGGTGCAGACTAGACAGTACTATTTGGGCAGTTTCTGCTCTAGCGGGGACAGCAAAAGAGAGACACTTGATGGCAGATGGAGGGTAATTGCTTGTGCCCATCTGAGGATGCTGGTGTCATCTCAAGAAGGGAATACATAGCAAAAGATAATGGAACAGTAGAAATATGTTACTTGCTTTTTATCACCTCGGTAGGCGGAGGATGTAATTTCATATGTGTTTTTGTAGCCTTGTCAGCACCCATATAGTACTGTAGAGCAGTAGATACTGTAGAATCCTGATAAGTATCGCTCATTACTTCAGCCCTCTCTCCTCACTATTCAGGATTTCCATGCATGGAAGAACATGTTGAAATAAGTAAGTAATGGGACAGAATTAATTGTTTTATGGGCTCCCTTGCTGCTTGAAAATTCAGTGACCTACATGGAAAAAGTATTTTACTTCCGTTGGTGTTACTAGAACGTAAGAATCGTTGCTAGGGGGAGATTTCATTAGGAGGAATGCTGTGACAGGATAGACCACATTTCCCCTGACTCTCAGTAAAGCTCAGTGGTCTTACAGTTAATATCTGTGTGATCACTTGATAGAACACCTTGTGCTGTGTGTTATTTCTTTCAATCTAATAGCAGTTACTGTTCTTACCAAACTTCATGTGATCTTAAGTGTTTTATGGATATGTTTCCTCCAGTGATAGAGGATATTTGGGTGATTTCCTTCTTACTACCACACTTAATTGAATTTTATTGAAAACAAAAGTTATCATTAGCCCATATTCTGTCATGTGCTTTGATCCTATCTGATCTCGTAAAATCAGACAGCTGTAGTTAACTTCGTATTTAGAAAGAAGACCTTAAGGGCATAAAAAAGGGAAATTGAAGCAAAAGGTTTGAAGATACCTCCTTGCTTATGCAACGTCCAGGCCATCTCAGGAAACAGTACTTTCCTCAATAAATAGAGCCTCTCTGTTTCATTGCTTGAAGAACTCTGTGGCTACTGGTTCTGATTCTGTATAACCTTCTCTAGTGACAATGCCTGAGAAGGGAATTCTGAATTCAATCCTATCTAGCCATTTGGCCGTAGCCTGGAAATTACTACATAAATTTAATTTTATATCTCTTCTATGATGATAGACGATTACATGTTATGTTATTCCTGGGTTGCAAAGGAACACGAGACTGTTAGACAGGAGAGAGGCACTGTGGATAATCAAATCCATTGTCTTAGAAATCTACATTAACTGCATTTTAAAATACATTTGAGCAGAGTAAATCTAAAAATCTGCTATTGATTGTACTGTGGTTTTTCATTTACAACTGGAAAATTATTTTCTAGCTTATTTTGTTATCCTTTGCAAGATCTTACTCAAGTTGTCTTGTAAGTGTTCTCACTTGACCACCATGCTCCTTAGTTTCTAATACTGTCACCCTAAATTATTCTTATGTCCTTGTACTTGTACTTGTCATATCAACTTTTTGAGTTTGGAAGAAGATGGAGCAGAAAATACAGGCTGGGCAGTGAATGAATTGAGAGAGATCTGTGGAGAAAGACTTGGTGAACGAAAAATGAATATGAGCCAGCAATGTGCACTCACAGGCGAGAAAGCTGATCACATCCTGGGCTAGCTCAAGACAAGTGTGGCCAGCAGGTTGAGGGAGGTGATTATCCCCCTCCACTCTCATGAGACCCCACCTGGCATCGTGTGTTCAGCTCTGGGGCCCCCAGCATAAGAAAGACCTGAGCAAGTCCAGAGGAGGGCCATGAAGGTGATCAAGGGGCTGGAGCACCTCTCCTATGAAGACAGGCTGAGAGTTGGGGTTGCCTCAGCGTGTTAGAAGGCTCCTGGGAGACCTTGTAGTGTCCTTCCAGTTCATAAAGGAGGGCCTACAGGGAAGATGGGAAGGGACATTTTGTCAGGGAATACAGAGATAGGACAAGGGGTAATGGTTTTAGACTGAAAGATGATAGGTTTAGATTAGGTACAAGGAAGATATTCTTTACTGTGAGCATGATGAGACACTGGAACAGGTTGCCCAGAGAAGTTGCAAATGCCTCCCTCCTTGGAAACCTCCAAGGCCAGGTTGGATGGGGCTTTGGGCAACCTTTTTGTCCAGTAAAGTGGTTTTAATGTGGTTTTCCTGTATATATTTTAGAGTCCTAATCTCAAAACAAACAAAACCAAAAAGTCTTTCCAGGTCTACTTTAGTATCTTAGCAAATATTAAAGCAGAAGAACAGCACAAACTGACAGCAACTGTACTGTGTTGGGAAACTTTTCCAGCAATGTTAGGTTGGACTCCATGATATTTAAAGGTCTTTTCCAACCTAAATGCTTCTGTGATTCTAAGGCTTTTCTATTACCCATGATAAAGTACAGGGAGAAAAAAATCATCCTGAAGTAATAGAAAAAAAATACATTTGTAAGTGCGTTGAGACTGTGCTGTTAAAAATTGAAATTCACTTATGCGTTCCTGTTGGCCTACTCGAAGGACATCTTTACTAGGTGAATGCCCAAGTGCACATTTTATGTGTGTCAAATGTATAGTACCAGTTATGGTTGAATAATTCTACCCTAGGATTACTTGTGGTTCGTAATAAATTGCTTACACATGTCACTTCACAGAAATATCCATGAAACATGAGAGCATTTTAATGCGTTATCTTCTAATATAATGTGTAAACCTATATATATACACTGCTCTTTTCTTTCAAGAAACAAACTTAATGTAAAGAAGCATTGTTTTGTTTTATACTTGATCAAGGAAAGAGGTGGACATAGGCTTGTTACTGTAGTTGTGCACTGTCATCATCCTCTTGTGAGTGATTGTCTTAAAGGCATAAGTGGGAGTGAGTGGGCATCACTGAGTTGTCACTCACAGCTGGAAGAGTGATTAAGAGCAGCTCTTGAAAAGCTTGCCGTATCGTGGTGACTTGTCACTGCCAGCATCCGTCTTGCTGAAGTGTATAGAAACAATTTAAAGGAGGGAGTAGAGAGGAGAAAAGAAAGTAGAAGAATGTACTTTCTTTTCTTCTCAGTTCTGGTGGATTACTATGCCTGGCCA
Organism: Buceros rhinoceros silvestris; assembly: GCF_000710305.1. Lineage (NCBI taxonomy): Eukaryota > Metazoa > Chordata > Aves > Bucerotiformes > Bucerotidae > Buceros > Buceros rhinoceros. Next base: position 45,109 of record NW_010411015.1, on the reverse strand, counting down.
TAAGTAAACATTGGGGTTTATTTCTTTTTCAGAGTAAAGATGGGAAAACACCTTTGCACATGACAGCGATCCATGGTAGATTTTCAAGATCTCAAACCATCATTCAAAATGGTAAAAAGGGAAGGGAGTAGTTTTGTCGTCATCTTTCCAGTATTGCAATGGTTTCCTCCTCTTATTGATAACAATGTACCGTTTGTTTTGTTTTGTTTTTTCATATCTAGATCCAGTAGTAGTTTAGTTAATGGTGGGGTCTGACATAGCTACTTAAAAAGTTTCATAAGTTACATTGAAGAACTATTTATTTTTCAGGAAAATATATGAGTTTCTCTTCCATAACCCAGGTTACAGGAAGTTTGTCCCATATGGTTACATAATAAAATGCTTGTCTCTGTTTTGCTTATTTTTAATACTAAATACCACTGAAAGCTGCATTGATTTTTAACTCCGTAGTAGTCATTCATGGACAATTAATGTTGCTTAAGTTATCATCATTGCTGTTTTTCTAAGAAAACTGTCTGTAAGCCTATGTATATTCTTGCTTAGTAATTGCTTTTTATTATAGGAGCTGAAATAGACTGCGAAGATAAGAATGGAAATACTCCTTTGCACATAGCAGCTAGATACGGCCATGAGCTATTAATCAACACTCTGATTACGAGTGGCGCTGACACTGCAAAGTAGGTAACTTTACTGACATGAATGCAAGCTGAGAGACTTTAGAAATATATTTATTAGCTTAACAAGACTAGTATGATTTTTTTAACATCGTCTTAAACTTGAAATAGGAAATACTTGGTGTATTATCCTGAACTGTACTTCTGAGTAGCTACTCAGTACATTGCAATTTGTACAAAAGAGGAAAATTGTTTCTCTTTCATTTTGTATTTGAAGTAAAACCTCCAAAAGTTTTAATAGGCTGTTGCACTTGCATTGACTGAATGCATCCTGTTAGCTTGTAAGAAAGTGTTTTAACATACAAACTTTTCCTAAGACTCATTTGATTTAGGTGGTTTGCTGAATGCACCATGCATGTGCACTTTGGCACACAATCATGTTTTTTTTATTTTAATTGTAATGAAACTGTGATACCTGATTATGGTGTATCTTAGGAGGGGTATACATGGGATGTTTCCTCTCCATTTGGCAGCATTAAGTGGATTTTCAGACTGCTGCAGAAAACTCCTTTCATCAGGTAGGCTACTCTTTAAACATCTTATGGCCGCTTTGTATTTTGGTTTTTAGTCCGTAGAAGAGCTTTTCATTATGTCTTATACATAAGTAATATAGCATTATACATAAGTAATGTAGCATAATACATAATAATACATGAAAATCATTATAGTTTACTAGTAGCACGGGGCCAGTGCTTGTTTTTTAATGGACAGTCCATAGTTAAAGTGAATGCAAACTTTATTCCAAAAAAAACCATCCCCCCCAAATCGTCCAAGTTGAAATAATGTGCCTTTTAAAATGTTGTGTTTGTGTGTTTTAAGTTGGCCATAGAGGTGGGGTGACTGGTTCAGACCATAATGCAGCTTCAAGGAGGAGGACTAATGATCTCTTAAATGACTTGATGGATCTTCCTCCATTTCCCTTTTATGATGTCTTCGGCTTAATACAGATCAGTCTATTCGTATCTATTCCTGTAGTGAACACCTTAATACCTCTGAAGACTCTGTGGACTGCTACATTAAGAAACTGTTGCACTGGTGGTTTATTGTTAATTAAATGCAACCTGAACTGTGCTTTGCTTTCATTGTTTGATTCCTCCCCAAAGTTATGGAGGTTGGTAAGGTTATTGCTTCCTTTATTGTCCAGAGTCTGCTGTAGTGTGAATTCTGAGCTCTTTGAACAATCGCAATTCTAAAAAAGATTCATCTGAAGATTTGTGGAAGTTTCAGGAACAGAAGAGGAGAAGGAAACTAAATGGTTCTACATTAATCTGAAGGCACTTCATGTTTTTTTGAAAAATAAGTGGGGAGCAGAGGGTTGAGGAAAAGGAAGAGTAAGAAATTGCTTCCCCAGCTTTATATTGTCTGCTAGGGAAGCCGGGGAAAAGAACTAAAGGAGTGCAACTAAAACTTCCACCAGTAAGGCTTCTTACTGTAATGTCATGGACAAACTTGCAAGGACTGGCTCCAGGAAAGAACTATTGTATAGTTGACTATATTTCAATTGGATGGGTTCAAAGTTACGAATATGCTGGCTTGCTCAGGAATTCTTGCAGGTGGTGGTGTGCTGACTGTGCCCTTACTGGAGATCCAGTATGGCAAAGAAATCCTTGCAGAAGGCTTGCAGGTGGTTGCTGTGACTCTTCCATGACTTGAGCAAACCGGAATATAAATCTAGCTGGGAGAAGATAAGGACTTTAAGAGTATGTTCAGCCTTCATAGTGGAAAGACTAGATACTGTGAATGGCTTATTAGTACCTGCTTTTGGTGTCGGGTTTGGTGTCTGCAGAGTACGTGCCCTTTTCGTTTTGGGAGAGTGAGTCTCATTTATTAAGAATCCCTAATTTTTAAGTTCATTAATATTCATATGCAGAGCCAAAAATACCCCAAATCCCTCATCAGTCTGCCTTGTCCCAGTACCGAATGACGTTTAATTAGTTACTGGTGTTAGACAAACAACTGAGGAATTCGGAAACGTGTCAAAGACTACCTTTCAAATCGGATTGGTAAACTGTCTTAAATTGTTTGCTGTATATCACTGCCTGTGGGAGTGGGAAGAGAACGTAGTGGTGCATACAGACCAGAGTTTTGGTGGGTATGGAGCAGGAGAACAGTCTGGAATGGTAGTACTTTTAATAATGCATCCTTTGATGTTCGCTATTTATTGTTGTTGAGCAGTTCTTAAAATGGCAGGGCGGGGATTTGCTCACAGGCAAAAGTACTAAAACTGGACATTTAATGAATAAGTTTTGTTACATAAGAGCAATAATCTTAGGAGAATATAGTAGCTGTCTCAAAACGGTAGCTTTGAAACTTGATTTAAATAGTAATTTTATATTAAAGGATATGTTTATACATGAAATTGCACAATTAAAGTTTGTGATCTAAAATTTGAAGTTCCATAGTTCACACAGTTTGGGAATACTACAGTGTGCTTTAATGGGCTCCTCTGTAAGTAACTGCTATTTACAGCCTTCACTCCAGCTTAACAAAGTCCTTTCTCTGGGACTAAAGAGCTAAACAATGACATTTAAGCAGCTTCTGTGTTATCTGAGGGGCTGACATCCCCCTCTCTATTAAATATATATGTATATATATCTTCATAACACTGACAAATTCTAGCATGTCCTTAAATTTTCCTATTACTTTCCTACATTTTATATTCAATTCTAAACTACATGGAAGTGCTATCAGGCAAATGGGATAGGGAAGAATATAGCCTGTTGCCTCAGTGCAGCTAATTGTCTTTTACCTTACCCCTTTCAGTTTTATTTGAACACTCATTTTTCAAAATATTACAAATCAAAAGGATGTGTTTCAAATGAAGTAAATTTGCTGTGCTGAAGTACTTTTTTGCAAACAGCTGTTAAGTTTGCTTAGCAAGCATTTCTATTCAGAGTAGATGAGAGCAGATTTGTGAAAGGTGGTGTTACATACTGATTTTATAAATTACTTGATTTGTAGGTTTTGACGTTGACACACCAGATGACTTTGGCAGGACTTGTCTTCATGCAGCTGCAGCTGGAGGGTATGTAAAAAAGCATTCACGCTTTCGTATTTAGTGTTCTTTTTTCAATTGCTGATCGTTCCTGTTTTTTCACTTATTTCTTCTCTGTGCTTTTCCTGCCATCTCCCCTTGGAATTAATGTAAACGTGAAAATAATTTCATGATGGATTCTATCTACAAACAATCAAAATAAATTAAATATTTAGCTCAGTAAGTAATTACTGGAGTACAGTGTCCAAGTATCATCAGCCTTAACTTAGGTTTATGCTTGGGGATGAACTGAATTTTATTTTAAATTCCCATGGATATTGATAGAACTTCCTGAATTTACAGCATTCAAAAAAAATACAGCATGCCCAGCTAAGATCACTGTAGAACTTGAGGTGCAGAACATCTTCGGGAAATATGTTTTTACCGTATTGATAAACAAAAGATCAGTGTAACTGAATTAAAAGCCATAATTAAATTCCAGAGTTTAGGTGGATGAAGTAGTCAGAACTACTTGCTCATCACTTGAGTTGTGATCCGTATTGATTATTGTTATTGTATTGTAGGTTTTCTATAGCAGCTACTCAAAATTGCCTGGAAGAATTGGGTAATAAATTTCACGATACACTTTGTGGGACGCAAGAACTCCATGATACTGATATTTCCATTTTTCTGTTTCAATGTTAAGTAATACTGTTAAATAGTCATTCTAAGTCAAAAGACACTTGATAGATACATCCTTGTTGCAAATGATTTAAGGTTAAAATGCTGTCTTTTCTATAAAACCACATAGTTTGTGACACATTCCCTCATTCATCTCCAGTTTAGCAACATTACTAAGATAGTGTTTCGGTCAGGAGCAGTATTGAACATCTATTATAATGATTGTATTGTATTGAAAATTAATTACATTAAAAAGTAAAATACTTATGTTGCAACTTACATTTGGCTTTAAAATAATACATTAAAACCTTGCCTCTGTGCTGGATTCCTGGTAGCAAAAAGCATGGGACATGCAGGTATTATTGTTTGTTCGCTTTAAAGAATTGAAATTTCTATTAAATTAGGTTAATATATTTGTGCTTTTATGCATGTCATTTGATATTAGTAAAACTTCTATATATGGACTTGAAATAATTTGTATTCTTCCCTGGTTTGGTCCTGCAATTATGAAAGCTATTTTACATATAAAAATATACTTTTCAAAATTTTCATACGATAGTTCAGTTCAGAAGAATGTATGAAATGTATATGTGTAGCAGTTCTGATACTTCCAGAGGCCCATATTAAGGAAACAAAATTTGCAATCACAAGTAATATTGCATTAATTTAATAGGAATTTGGAGTGCCTAAATCTTCTGCTAAATACTGGTGCAGACTTCAACAAGAAGGACAGATTTGGGAGGTAAGACATTCTAGATGTGTGTGTTGTAATGCTTTGAGCAGCCCTTCACAGATACTTCTAAGGGGGCAAGTCTGTGTTCCAGTTAAAATGTTTAAAGATACAGTGTCTTTAATACTATGCTTCAGCATACGTAACAAAAAGTTACAGATATATTTTGTTTCTTCTGTTTTGTTAAGTAGGGTTTAGTCTCACTTCTAAAGACTGAGTTCCATAGTCAACTTTAGTTTTTATAAGCTTTTTTTTTGCTTATAACATGGATCTAATGAGGTTAAATTGCTCTCATCCAAGGACGTTAGTGGTGTTTTCAAATACTGTATTAGTCAAACCTATAAATCCGTTGCTATTTCTAAGCTTTTTGTTTTTTTAATTAAAAAATCCATTATTTTTCTATAACAGCTTCACCTTTTTCCTTTTTTTTGTATCTATCCCTGTCTGTTTCCTTGTTTGTGCTCTGTACTCTCTTGGAATGACATTAATTTCTATTTTTAGTATAGGATTATTTAAGTTTAGATGGCATGATCAGTACTTGTGTAAAAAATTTCACATCACATCATGGAAAATATGATTTTTTTCCTGGATGTGAAGGGCAGGAGCAGCACTTAAGGAGGTTAAGGATGTAAAGTTGCGTTTTGCTTTAAATTCCACTTCCATTTTTTTCCTGAGAAAGGAACAAGTATGTGTCACAACTTTAGTCACTGGAAGTTAGGGTTTTTTGTCAGCTTGATTTGGTTTTTGGTTTAATATGTGTGTTATACAGAGGTATTATTTCAAGAGAGGGATGAGATTAAAATAGTTAAAATGAAGAGAAACAGGAAAAATTAGTTTTAAGGGAAAGGGGAGTGGTAGAACACTTTAAAGTGCCTGACTATCTCTTCAAAACTGAGATATTTATAGTAGCAATCTCTTTGTAAAAATAGAAAATTGTGGAATTGTGAGTCATCTTGGTGCTTTTGAAATTTTATCCAAACTGGTTTATTTAGTTGATTGTTTATGTATTTGAAGCTGGAATAAGTTTCCTCTAAGATTATAGATCAGTACTAAAATTTCACGGTTTTCTTACAAGACAAGGTATATTTTTTAAAAGTTTTTTCTTTAGCAATACTCCTGCTGTGTTAGTATAGTTAAAAGTAAGTAAATAAATGCTTGCCTTCCTTAGAGGGGAGGGATCTGCTCAGTTTGTCAAAAACATCTACTTGTTAATTTTTTTATCTTATTTCGACCTTCTTTAGTTGCTATGAAGTTTTTAGATTTGTCCATATTCTTCTATATAGCTTGAAATTACTCTAACTGAAAATAGTACTTCGAATGTAAACTTGATTTTTCTCTACATGTTTGCACAAGAAAATTCATAGAAAGCTTCCTGTAATACAAAATTTGTGTATTTTGGCTGGCAAATAGATCCCCTAGACAATTAAAAAATTGCCCTAGAAAATAGCCCCATCTTTAAATATTGTAATGATGCATTCTTCACACAAATACTTTTTAAAAAAATGTGAGGCGTATTTAAGTTTCATTTTATTTTGCTTTTTCTGTTTCTATAATATTATTTTGCTGTTATTTACCATTGTACTTTTTATTTAAATGTGTACTAAAGAACTCCACTCCATTATGCTGCTGCCAATTGTAATTATCAGTGCCTGTTTGCCCTTGTGGGATCTGGAGCTAGTGTGAATGACCTTGATGAGAGGGGTTGTACACCTCTGCACTATGCAGCTGCATCAGACACAGATGGAAAGTAAGTGGCATGCTTTATATTAAACATCTCTCCTTAGAAACATTTGAGCTGTATGTTTTGTGTTTGTTGTGCCTTCAGACTTCCCAAATGCATTTTTTATATTTTTAAAGAAGCAGCATTTCAGTGGATTGTTCATTGTATGTAAAATATTTCAGGTAACAGATATTTCCTACAAAAATAAACAACAGTAAAATATATTGTAATTTTTTGGTTATGTCCTACACTGCAAATGTCCTAATTCAGAAACTCAATGTGAATAGAACTTTTAATCCCACCTGCTCTGTAGTGGTTGAGTAAATATCGTTTAGGGGGGTTATTATGACAGTTGTGACCAGTAGGGTCATTTTGCTTTAAAATCAAATTCTGATGGAGTCTGGTGGGTTGCCCAAAGGTCTGTGTAGTTAATCAGCAGTACACTCTAAAGCTAGACTGTGAGTTTCAGCAGGCCTTCGTCAGGATAGAAGTTAACGCAGCATTTGAATAGAAGGTGCTTTATCCGTTTGGTGTTTGATTAAACTATTCATGTTTGGCACTACAACTCTATCTCTTGTTAGCGTAAATTTTTGCAAAGTAGTTAAACTTCTAAAGGCTTCCTGAAACTTTCATAAATTCACAAATGCCTCTTGCATGCCTATTTTGTAACTAATGGCTCTATTTGACGTGGTTATTGATGACTTAGATGCTTACATGCAAAGCTGATAAGAGACAGCACAAAATTGATGAGGTTACTTAACCTCAAGACGCGTGTATGTACTGCGGGGGCTTGAGAAGAGTACCACTTGCATGTGCATACACTCCCATAGACAGGTCAAAACAAGCTGATGTGCAGCGTTGCATTTCAAACACATACAGTGACATCCTCACTGGAAAAGAGTGCTGCTCAGTGTGGTGTTGTCTTGGTTTAATACAATACCTTTAAAAGGTGGAAGTAGCAGTAGGTGGCGCATAACTGACAGATTGAGTTTTGAAGGATAAATAAAGAATACTTTCATAGCCATTTAACTAATACTTAAAGTACGTGCCTTTTTTATGTAAAGCCAAATTTAAAACCAAAACTGTCTGCTGCTTTTTAGATAGACTGGCAATCCCTGCTGGAGTTTGCTGAGATGATTTTAACTTTAATTGCCCTCTCATAAGTGGAGCTAGGGTTAATTTTAGCTTCACAGTTGCTCTGAAAACTGCCAAACTATAATGGTTCTTCAGATGACATCATTTTGCCATCTGCCTTTTAAAAGGTGCAAGCAAGAATGATGGCAGTGCTGCAGAGCTTTGGAGATTATTCAAAGAATCATCTCTGGAACACATGTGATGTTGCCCTTCTGATTAACAGTTGGCTCTCTGAAAGACTGACTGCAAAGCAGAATGGCCTGAGGAGGAGCTTTTTATATTGATGCATTAAGATGATTAGTAACAGCTGGAAAACCAGTACAGCTTAGCTCATATTCAAAATGGGAAAGAGGCTAAAAATGATTACTGAGTTTTAATATAAATAATGAGGGGGAAAAAAAGTCAGGAAATTATCTATACAGAAATTCCAAAGAAATACTTATGTGCATTTTTATAGTCTTTGTTCAGACATCTTTAAAGACAGATTTTGCGGACAAGGATGTTTTTGTTGGAAATTATTTTCCAGTTTGTTCCTGTTTGGAAGTGTTTCTTTTTTATCTATAAAAAAATGCTTCTGAGCTGGAACAAACCCAGTAAGCTCCATTTTGACAAGACTAGAGAGCAAAATGTGATTGCAGAATGAGATAAACTAAACATCTTATGAGAGAAAAACC
>NW_010411015.1:12774-36438 GCF_000710305.1 Buceros rhinoceros silvestris | reverse complement strand
CACTCTTTCTATGCTGGAGTTATTTAACAGAGAGTGCACCAACAAATAAATGGGAAATAAATTTCATTTACCCAGGCTTTCAGAAAATTTGATTAATCTTTCAAAGAGGCCTGCTGAGGACAGTTAAATATGCAAAAGATGCAAAGTTAATCTCTTTCCTGGCTGAAAAGAAACTGCAAAAATAAATACTTGCTTTTCATTGGTACTCGAGGACTTTTAGTAGACTTCTCTTCCTGCAGTGCATTTAGCGTGGGTTTTTTTGTGAGCGCACAAATATAGAAAGTACTCCAGTACAGTAATTTAGATAGCCAAGGCAGTTATGTTGAACACTTACTAATGAGACATAAATGTTAATACAAAATCACTTATTAAAATTAACACAAAGTTAGACAATTGGACAAATAAAATGTAAGGACAGTAACTCTCTCGATGAGACAAACTGACTTGTCTTTGGATTCTCAGAAATCTCATCCTATTTCAATTCAAATAGAAACATGTCAGCATGGTTGCCATTAATGAAATCCAGGCATTTGTTTACTGGGCAAATAAAACAAATTATTTGGTTAAAAACACAGATATGCTTTACAAGTAGCTTTTTATTAGATACGTTAAACTTGTTATAAAGTTACTTTCATCTTGTGCTACATATGTTATTCTTTAAAACTGGAGAATTTTTACTTTTTTCCCTACCTTCCTAAGTCTTTTTCTTCTATATGATAGGCACAAAATTATCAGAGTGCACCTTGGTATTGCTCATGTTGTTCTCAGAACAAAGTCCTTTGTAATTAGACACTTCCTTGTTCATAGTTTTTCCTGCAGCTTTTTGCCCCTTTCATCTTCACTCACCTGGTTTGTTATTTCAACCTTAGTCTGGAAAAGGAGATGTCATTTCAGCAAATCACTGCTGTTGCCCATGAGGTTATTGGGTCCTTGGCCTGGTAAGCTGTCTTACTCATGCTGAGGTGTATTTGCATTTCATCACAGCTGGTACTGGATCTCACTCAGGTGATGAACTTGCACTGTTCCATCTGCCAACTCCAGGCCCTTCCTTGGAAAAACCTAGGAAGAGTTCTGCTGTTGCAGGGTCATGCTGTCTTTCCTCAGGAGATGGCTGCTTTTGTAGTATTATTGCCTGTATTTCTCCAAGGTTTTAATGCTCTCCAGAGTTCCAAATTACCAAGTTCTCCATTTAACGGCATTGATTAGAGGTAATGTTAGGATTCTTGCCTCTTGGCTCTTAAACATGCCATATCCTACTGCAAGTTTTTCACACAACATCACAGCACAGTTGTATCATACACCTACAGATGTTGAAATTTATACCAAACAATTTTCTATGTGGTAAATGGCAGCTGACTGCCTCATGTCATCAGTCTATGCAATTGGCCCATTTGTCACTACTGATAGTGGTAACCTATGAGGCCTAAAGGTAAACTATGCTAAGGAAGAAAGATTCAAAGCTGGATTTGACAAGATGATATATTTTTAGCTTTGCGTGCATTTTATTTAACTGATGAAGGAGAAGTATTTCATAATCCCAGAGAGAAGAAGGGATTGTGACCTGTTGTAGACATCAGTAAACCAAATGCTTCACCAGCAAGTTCAAGGTCATGATGGTGACTTTGAATAATGTTGCTGAAATGATAGACAACATAAAATTATGACTAAGTAGGGTTATTTGTTGGAATCCTTTAGTGTGCATGCAGAGAGTCTCAGGAAAAAAAAGGCAAAATAGGGAGAGGGAGCTGACTTCAGTGCCATGTTTTTCATCCTCCTGGCTGAGCCTCTGTGGTTGAAACTGCTGATCATGTTCTGCTTTAGAACTTCGTGTAGTAAAAGTAAGGAATGGTAGGATATACGTGTCAACAACTGAGTGTGTTTACTGTAGAAATAAATCAATAAATCAGTGTCTGGTAATGGAATTGTTTGCATGTGTGACTTGGATACATACCACGAAGAACCTGGTTATTGGTTCTCTTCCTTCCATGTTAAGTACAGAAGAATGTACTGATGGAGAAAACCATACAAAAATAGTAATCGTTTATATTAATGAAGGCAATTGCAGTTGTATTAGCTAGGAGGAAAATAGCCATGAAACTGGTTTTAACCCAGTCGGGTAATTCAGAGGATGCAGGATGTCTGCAGAGAAGGATGTTTTCAAATTTCGGAAGCTTTTTGATTGACCTTAACACTTGGTGTAATGAGTTAGATGTTCTCTAGTCCTAGCCAATATTGTACGTTAAATCAGTGTTCTTGTGTGCCATATTCTATTTTCAAATTGAACTTGAACAGTTTATCACCTAGCACAAAGTTGAAATTCACCATTTAGATATATGGTTGCATATGTCACTTTAAATAGGTGCCTGGAATATTTGCTAAGAAATGATGCCAATCCGGGGATCCGAGACAAACAAGGATACAATGCAGTTCATTATTCAGCTGCTTATGGTCATCGCTTATGTCTTGAATTGGTAAGGAAATGTGTCATATATGAAAGCTGCTCTTGAGTATGATGCACAGGGCAGGGGATTCCTCCGCCTTGGTTCTTCATCTGTAAGCTAGGTCAGTAGTGGTTTTGAGTCCCTGTAAGGGTAAATGTTTAAACACCTGGTACTCTTAAAATAGGAGCTAGGTGAGCAGCTAAGATGCTAGATTCTGTCTTAAAAAGAATACACTGCTAAATTCTTTCCTGATGGCTGAAATAAAATAACCACACGTTTATCCCACTGAGAAGTGTTAAGAAATTTCACAAATGTCATCTGAAGGAGCAAGGTAAAATATAGGGAAAAATTGTAAAGTAAGGGTGCCTTTTTAAAAGGTTCATGTAGTTACAGTAACAAACAGCCACATCACAGAATTATAGATAATAAAGCCTCAGGTAGCTTTTTATTAATCCCTTTGCAAAAATGTGTATGTTATTTGATATGCTAATTTTGTCTTCTCTGTGTTGTACAACTTAGTATTTTTAGAAAAATTACACTTTTATATTCAAATTATATACTTCTGTATTCAAACATGAATTCTGAATGTTTTTAATTGCAGATTGCAAGTGAAACGCCTCTTGATGTTGTAAGTGTGTATTCTTTCTCGCTATTAAAAGTACTACTGTGCAGGAAAAGGGAACATGTAGTTTTAAAAATACTGGTTATTTTTAGACCTATTCAACCATTTCCTCAATGCATAGATGTATTATTTAATTTCAGTTACAACTTTAATTGCAATTCAGAATTTTAAAATAGAAAATTATTTTTAAGCCATTTGTTGGGGTTTTTTTTTTACTTAAACATTCATAGGACCATGTTATAAAACTGTGATACTGAGAACTTAGTGATCTGAATGGTTTTGGTGTTCTATTTTACTAGTGTAGTATATTTAATATGGTCTTGAAAAAGACCCACAATAAAGGCTTTATAGAACACATCAGAAAGTAACAAATATAAATGTATATACATAGAAATTTTGATCCTGTTTTATAATGCTTGTGTCATTTTTCTTTAGGAAATGTTTTTCTGTTCTGAGAAATCTATCCTTCCTTCTGGCTTTTCATGCTGTTTTCTTGCTGACTTTTCACCTAATCTAAATAGATAACTTGTTTGGTTTGGGGCTTTTTTCTTGCTACAGCTGTTCTTATCTGTCCTTGTCTTCCTTTTGTATGCCTTTCATCTATATTATTTCATTTGGCTGCTACAGGAAAAATAGTAGTTTTAGTTTAGTTTCTGATTTAATTATTGGATTGTTATGCAAAATTAAACAACTGCGCTTGGGAGATGAATGTGGGGGAGGGGTTGCAGTTATTGCAATTCAAGGAGATCTAGAATTCCTGAAGAAACTGTAATCCTATATTTTTCTTCCTATTTTTCTCCCTTTATTATTTTTCAATCTGTGTATAACTGTAGCAGTTATTGCTGAGCGTTTTTAAAGGTGAGGGGGTTTTGCACTCACTCTGACTTTCTCTACTAAGCTAATGGAAACGTCAGGTACTGACATGCTGAATGATTCAGACAACAGAGCACCTATAAGTCCACTGCATTTAGCTGTAAGTATTTAATTCTTTTTTGATGATAGCTCATCTGATTGCAAACGGTTGTTGGCATAGGTTTATTCATTCTGGATTATATTAAATAGGTCAATAAAACAGTAAGTGAAATGTAAAAATACATACTAATTAATATTCCTGAAAAAACTATATGGGGCAATTTTTTGATTCACTTGCTTCATGGAAAAGCTTTTACTTGGAATCTTCTAATTAATATTTATGTTATAATTTATACTAATGAGACTTTCAGAAAACTTGTTCTATAAGTAATGATGACTTTTTTTTAATCATCATCGTTTTACCCTCTTCATTGTTTAGTATGATAAATGTTGGTCCTTGACACTTAAAGAAAGATTTGCACAAAGAATAGTAGAGAGGACCTGCTGAAACTGTATAAATATACTCAAAATACAGAGTAAGCAGCTCAATATGTAGCTTTCACCTTTGCACTGGGCTTGAAGCAGTTGAAGAGCCATACTGTACTTTCTGAAAGTAGCCTGTCTCGTGCAGTACATACATACGTGTATAGCCAAAGTAAAAAGTAATCTTTAATACTGGTAAAAGAAAGCAGTTAGAAGAGACTGTTCCTGGAAGTTAGTTGTGTCTGAGGGTAGAGCTTATGTATCTCTGAGTATACCTTTAAAATCTATTATGGAAATGATGAAACTATAGTTGTAGATGTTTCTTTTTGTTTACTAACTTATGACACTTTGTCTTGACACATACCCACAGAGTGTTCTCTATGCTGTTCTTTTTATCTTTGTTAGCCCTTCTGATCACTTAACTGTTTCTTCCCCTAAGTGCCTTCTGTTTTACCAGTTAGCTATTTGTTTAACTGTAGCTATTCGTACTGTATTCTTTTTTTCTTAAAATTTTACTGGCTTTTTCTTTTTTAAATATTTTCATTAAAAATCTAATAGAACTTAGTTCTAATTTTGCATATGTTCCTCACTTGAAATAACCTGAGGGTGATTTAACTATAACATAAAGCAATGAAAAATTGGTAGTTGGAGACAGATGATTTTCTGAAGGTAGTTTCAGTTGCTGATTGAAAGGATTAAATTGAAAAACCCACCAACCTTCTTGCTGAACTTGTGGGTTTTTTTAAATTAATAGTAACTCAACTTTCTTGCTGCATCAGTAGCTCTCTGCATGTTAAAACAAAAATACTATTTTCACAGTTTCATTTGTGTAATTCTGGTAAGAAAGGGCAAACTGAAGAATCCTTTTATTCTTGTAGGCCTATCACGGCCACCATCAAGCTCTGGAAGTGCTAGTACAGTCGCTGCTGGACCTTGATGTGAGGAATAATAATGGAAGGACACCGTTGGATCTTGCTGCCTTTAAGGGACATGTGGAATGTGTAGATGTGCTCATTAATCAGGGAGCATCAATCTTGGTGAAAGATTATGTTGTAAAGAGGACTCCAATACATGCTGCAGGTGTGTGCTAACCTCTAGAATTTTGGCTTTTGAATTGTATCATCTTCGAGTTTAAAAATCTGTCATTAATATTCTAAGAAATGGTGATTTTGGAATAGAAAATGTCTTTTAAAGTATATGCTGTGCTGAAAAAAGTATAACAAAGCAGTTGCAGGTAGAAACCAGTATTAAACCAATAAATCATTTTGGCTTGAGGAATGCTGTTCCCCACTGCTTTCTGAAGGGAGCATTGTCCTTGTCCATTCAAACGGCTAGGATAGCTGCGCCAACAGGAGTCAGTGACATGTTCCTGTTTGTCTCCTCATCTTTCACGCAGCCCATACTGTAGGCCCAGACTTAGATATGTGAATTGTGTTGCGTGTCTTGGCAGTAAAATGCTTCTGAAAATGACTGGAGTCATGAAGGATTTTTATCAGTTTGAGAAGAGACATGAAAACTATACTTTGATTTTTCCAAGGATTTAAATGACTGCGGAGTGTTTTCAATATAACAGCAATCCTTTGCAATATTTTCTCACTGTGTTTCCTAGAAAACTTCTATAAACCTGCCTTTCTCAAAGCTAGCGTTCCTACTATATTCTTATTTTTTCCCTCTCTTTGAAAATAGGCTTATTTAAATTGACAGTAATACTTATGGTTATAGAAATGAAGCAGTAAAAAGTGCATTATGTGCGAAACGTGGTCATTCTAATCACTGAATTTGTTGTCCATGAACACAAGCTGTATTATCCTATCTGATTTAGCTTCCCTTAACTTTTGCTAGCCTTTCTGTCAGCTAGAGAAGCATGAATTGTCACTGGTTTTATGTGGTCTGGATACAGCAGCTGTATGTCACAAATAACTTCCCTTCCAATAAGCAATCATTTATCTATCATGAATTGCTTTTAAATGGGATTTCTCAATTTTTTGTTTTCTTTTTCCTTTTAACTGCTTGAATGATTAATTCTATGCGTTACATTTCCTTCCCCTCTTTCTAAATGTGATTTCAGTTATTATTTCATAACTATGCACATGCTGCACTGGTAACAGAATCTGTGTATGATTGGCTAGATATGTGTTTACTTGTGCCTTAAAACAAGCAAAGGTTATGCTAATCACTGTAATTGTTCCTTCTTGTGGATGTGTATAAGCATATAGTCTAATAATGGTTAATGTGAGCAACCGCATCTATGTGTAAAAAGCCAAATATGTGTTGGCAACTGACAGAATCAATTACCTTTAACGCTATACAGTTAAGAATGCCTTATTTCTGAAATAATTTTCTAGTGTTCATATTTTTTGTTTTTAATTAAAGCTATAACAGAGGTAGAGCTGTACAGTGGATTCTCAGGCTATTGAGCTTTAGTCTGAGGAAGTTGCGATTCTGTTTGAGCTGTATACTCAAAGGTAGTTAATGTAAAACTTATATTTTTATGACGTTTTACAGCTACAAATGGTCATTCAGAATGTTTGCGGCTATTGATAGGAAATGCAGAACCACAGAATGCAGTGGACATTCAAGATGGAAATGGACAGTGAGTTTAAACAATATACATTCTGTTCTTCACAAGCGATTGCATTTTATAAAAGGAAGAACTCAATATTTTGCATTGGTGATTTTAAATTTATTACTTTAAAGGGATATGATATTTGAACTAGGACAAATGTGACTGTATTTTGCAATAAACGTAATGTTGTTGATGACGGATGTTCTTGTTCAGTTGTGTCATGTTGCCCAGATGCTGAAAAACTGGATGCTAGTAATTTAATTGGGACTTCTGAATTATGGGATATTAATTTATTTTCTTAATGTAAAATGCAAATAGAGTGGCATTATCAGAGTGAATGTAGTGCTAGAGAAGATCACTGATGATGTAGATTTTAACAGCATTGTTCAGGAGGATAGTAGTTGTTATATTTCAGCTGAGTGCTAGTTTGTTAGGTTTCCTTATAGATTATGCTTTATTTCACTCTCTGCTTAGGACTCCCCTGATGTTGTCAGTTCTCAACGGGCACACTGACTGCGTTTATTCACTCCTTAACAAAGGAGCAAATGTAGATGCCAAAGATAAGTGGGGAAGGACAGCATTGCATAGAGGGGTAAGAGAATATTCCTTTTCTGTCCTTTCCAGTTTTATACTTAATCATTTCAAATACAGACTTCATATGTAGTGTTAAAGAATTTTTCATTATTCTCACCTTGCCATTCTTAATTTTAATTGTCTTTTTAGTTGCTTTCAAAAGGCTAGTTTTTGCCTGTTTGCTACATACCCTCAGAATTCTTCTGGACTGTTAATCTTGCTGTGAAGTGTTGATTGGAGAGGTCCCAGAGTACAGCTTTTTGTTACGGGGGAGAGTAGAGTGAATGGGAGGAAGAAAAGCATGATGCATGCCTTATGCCAAATTTTTTTTATAGTCTCTGCCAGATAAGACAATTCAATGAGCCCTAGAGACTAGCAGTTCATTCAGTGTTATTCCAGGAAATTATTCTGTCATCAATATTGTAATACATTGCTATTTTTCTGACAGAATGGCTGTTTCCAGGAATAAATAAAAATAACAACTTATTTTTGCTTAAAAATGCAGGAAATTGCCTGAAGTTTGCTTGCTTTATTTATACCCCTTGGCTTATGTACATGAGTATTTGTAAATTTGCTATTTCCTCTCTCTCTCCCTCTCACAGGCAGTTACCGGGCATGAGGAATGTGTGGAAGCTTTGCTTCAACATGGTGCTAAGTCCTTGTTACGAGACTGCAGGGGGCGAACCCCTATACACTTGTCAGCTGCATGTGGACATATAGGTGTTCTAGGAGCTCTCCTGCAGTCAGCTGCGTCTGTAGATGCAGTTCCTGCAATAGCAGACAATCATGGCTATACATCGCTGCACTGGGCCTGCTATAATGGTAAAATATGTTAAAATACAGCTCTAAATGTATTATTACTGTTTATAAAAGCAACATATAAAGGCTGTCCTTTTGTATTAGTCAATGTGTCTGTTAAGGGTCGAGGGACCGAGGTAACAACTCCTTGAATTCCTTAACGATCCCCTTTGTCTCGCTGGAGACAGAAGGGGTTTAAGGGGAAAAAAGAAAATTCACACCTCGGTCTGCGTTCGGGAAACTGAAACAAACTTTTAATAAACAATAAATCCACACCACTACACACTACTATACATATGCACAAACCGGGAAAGGGGAAAAAAAATGAAGAAGAGAGGACTTAGATAACCACAGTTTTTAACAGTCTTGTTCAAGGTCAGTGCTCTGGGCAGACACCCAAGTAATGAGGTGGGAGTGAAGACTCTGCAGCTGCGTTCAGGCAGAGAAAGTAGAATCCTCCTCGCGGCGAGACGGGATGGGGGAGTAACCCCGCGGGCAAATTTAACAGCAGGGTCGAGGGACCGAGGTAACAACTCCTTGAATTCCTTAACGATCCCCTTTGTCTCGCTGGAGACAGAAGGGGTTTAAGGGGAAAAAAGAAAATTCACACCTCGGTCTGCGTTCGGGAAACTGAAACAAACTTTTAATAAACAATAAATCCACACCACTACACACTACTATACATATGCACAAACCGGGAAAGGGGAAAAAAAATGAAGAAGAGAGGACTTAGATAACCACAGTTTTTAACAGTCTTGTTCAAGGTCAGTGCTCTGGGCAGACACCCAAGTAATGAGGTGGGAGTGAAGACTCTGCAGCTGCGTTCAGGCAGAGAAAGTAGAATCCTCCTCGCGGCGAGACGGGATGGGGGAGTAACCCCGCGAGCAAATTTAACAGCAGGAAAACTCCCTGTACAGAACAGCCGGGAGTCCGGATATCTCACCCAATTCCGGACGAGACTCACAGCAGTAATAGTTCACAGTCCGTAATCCTCAGGTCCTCTGGGGGTGCAGGCCCTCAGCTCTTGGGCCTGGTCGTTCGCCAGGCCGGGCCTAGCCGGGCCTTGTCGGGCCTTGCATATTCGCAGGAGCTCTCCTCCGTGCAGCCGTCCGGAGTCCAAGAGAGCGACACTCCCCAGCCTGCTGCTTTTAAAGGCTCCCGACGTAACGTTGCATTCACCTGACTCCCTTAACCAATTAAAGGCGGAATTATTGCACTGTGTGGAATAATTCTGTTTGTCCATTTCCCAAAACAAGGAAGTTTTAGCTCAAACCAGGACAGTGACAAAAGGACAGGCGTCTTTATCTTGAGGGGGAATGTATTAACATTTAATACATATAATATGAGGTGTTTATATTTGTATGTAACTTTTGTTGTAAAATGCCTTCTTAGTCTTACGCCTCAAGGAGTCTTTCAAGAAATTCAGCATAGAAATGTGCCACGCATCCAAAAAAAATAACCTTCACAGGGAGTCTTGGGAGGAATGGTTTCAGATAAAATCTTTCAAATCAACCTTGAAAGGCATAGGAAGCTAAAGTATATGGAAGTAATTCAGTAAGAACTTACTTTTTTCAACACTGATCCTTTTTTTGGCTTTAGTGGTGAGGGAGGCCTTAAAAGGTAGGAAATTTATTGAGCTCCTTTGTTAAAGATTTTGTTCTCTGTGTTCATTTCTGACATAAGAGAGGTTCTCATTTCTTCTCTGAGTGACGTGATACAGATCAAGAAGTAAGGGTTTAGGGCTTCATTTTACCAATCATTTTTAAGTGAGTAACTAACTACACTGTCTTCACAGCTGAACCAACCGCGTTATACAACGGTAATTTGAATAACATCTCTTTACCACACTCATAAAATTTAAGTCCTATAACTTGGTCAATTTTCAGATTAATAAAACAGAACTGAAATGCGCTGGATTTGTAGAATGAAAATTTGAGAAATTCACAGGGCTTGTGAAAATACAGATCTTTCGACCTCAGTGAATGTTGAACTAAAGTTGAACATAAAGCATATATGCATAAAAAATCAGATAGTTACAGTTGTTAGCTACCTGTGCGGCAGCAGGCTATAGAATTTTGAAAATAGTAGTATGATAGGCTGAACATCTTCTTTTTAAGCTTTTGATACCACTATTGAATTGTTTTTCCTTTGAGTTTAGCAAGACAGTGGAACAAAAATAACCCTCACATGGTGGACGTATTTTCATGTAGACTAAGTGGTGAGTGTACAGAAGACTTTGAAATGTGGAGGTGTAAAGAACTAAATTAAGTGTTCTGGATGTCCTTCAGACAGCATGAAAGCCCTTCTAAATTTCACAAAATTTACAGTGTTAAATGTCAGTTTGATTTTCAGGATTCTTTAAATGTTCTAATTCCTAAATGTAGCCCTATTGAATATAACAAGTGTGTCTGAGACTTTTAGATTAAGCAATATTTTATTTTATTTAGATAATTTATTTGTTGTAGTCCAGAAATAGACCTTTCCCCTTTTTTTTAATTCCTAACTCTTATATTTGCTTTAGGTCATGACAGTTGTGTAGAGCTCCTCCTGGAACAGGAAGTTTTCCAGAAAATGGAAGGAAATTCTTTCAGTCCGTTGCATTGTGCTGTGTAAGGAAGTGCAAAATTATTCTTCATAGATTTTGTTGCTGTATTTAACAAAAGATTTATCATTCTGTAAGTAACAGCCTGTTTAATTCATCGTAGGATAAATGACAATGAAGGTGCTGCAGAAATGTTAATTGATACACTAGGTGCTGGCATTGTAAATTCAACAGATTCGAAAGGAAGGTAAGAGTGTAAATGCACAGTGAAAGAATGTTTGTAATGTAATAGAGTGGCTCTGCTAACTTCTACAATCATTTGGTACTTAACGTTAATTCCTCCCTCACCCTGTTTTTAATCTTTGAAGATTTTCTTTTTATTCTGTGTTAGAAATAAATTTTAGATTTTTTTAAAATCCTGTTTCAATTCAATAAACTTGAGTTGGCTTTTAATTATATAGCCATGTTAGAGCATATTTTAAATTGTATCACTTTGTGGGTAGTATTTTATGCATTTTTTTTTTTTTTAATGAAATTGTATCTCTCTTATAAACTACACAGAGGAAATTATTTGAAACTTGAAAGGGGACTTTCTAAAGGCAGCAGTCACAACACTAGCAATAATGACTTCAAAGGATTGGTGGGAAGAACTGTCCAGTCTTCTGTATCTGCAGGACCACAGTCAGGGTGCCCCTTGGAATAAAGGAGAAGGCATGGCTGAACATGGCCATATTGTCTTTTTATCTGTTATAGAACTCCTCTTCATGCAGCAGCTTTTACAGACCACATTGAGTGTCTACAGCTTCTGCTCAGTCACAATGCTCAAGTAAATGCCGTAGATTCTTCTGGGAAAACACCTTTAATGATGGCTGCAGAAAATGGACAGACAAATACAGTTGGTAAAGATAAACCTTTATATATTTCAGTACTCAGGTTTTTTTAATCTTACTGTGGGTAAAGTTGCCTTCTGGTTGTCATTGTGGATATATTTTGTCAAAATTATGTTTTCGTTTTGCACGAATGTTAAGCCATAAAGCCTTTAAGGAACATGCTTTTAGTTAATACAGGTCTTTATTTCCCCAGAGGTTCTGGTTAGCAGTGCTAAAGCTGATCTGACTTTGCAAGACAATTCTAAGAACACAGCACTCCATTTGGCTTGCAGCAAGGTGTGTGCGTAGTTCAACTTCTCCGTGCTGAGTTTTGTGTTATTAAGCTCCGTTTGCAAATATTAACTTGCTACTTTTCAAGAATTGCTTTGAATGCCTTCTCAGAGTATTTGTTATATGACAGATGTTTGTTCTGTATTAAGGGTCATGAAACTAGTGCCTTGTTAATACTGGAGAAGATTACGGATAGAAACCTCATCAATGCCACCAATGCAGCCTTGCAAACGTACGTATCAGCAGTGAGTGTGTTTTACAGACGAGTTTTTGGTGCGTATCCTGCTCACAAAAAGGAATATTTTTCAGATTTTTTTTCAATTTTAATTGCCTAATAGGTACCAAGAGTTTAACTGACTTGAGTGACACAGTGTTTTGTTTGTACTTAAAGTTGTAGTTTTTACCTGAGTGAAAGAGATGATAAATCTTAGAGTATTGTGATTCAGGGAATCTTTCGTGGAATTACTACAGTCCACTGAGATTTCCTGTAAACCAATATATCTGGTTATATAAACTATTGATTTTTATCAATTAAAATTCACCATCTAGGAAAAAAAACCACTAGAGCTTGTTAGCAACTCATGTATTTCTCTGGCCTTACATCCCTTCTGGAATCTGTCTTGTTCAAACTCCTGCAAGTCTTCCAACTATTCCCAGAGTTCTGCTTGAACTGAGGAGTTAAGATAGTAAGACTTCCGCCTCTGCTCTTGCTGCTCACCATGGTGCACCTCAGGCAGCTAGAAATAACCAGAAAGCAGGAACAGGACTGATTGCCTCATTTCTGGCTCAAAGTGGGAATGTCCTGAGAGAAGGAAAAGCAAAAATGAGATAGGAACAGAAGCGGGGAAAGTATGCCACCACAGGCTTGTGTCATTCCACCCACATACCTCAGCTTAGAGTCATGGGGAAAAAAAGCTACACATTCGCACATCCATGAAATGTTTATATAAATTGCAAGATTTTAACAGTTGTTTAAAATATTGCTGGTTTAGCAAATGTTTTTTAATAACTAAACTGACTTTCTAAACAGCTTAAACAATGTCCTGTTTTCTGGTAAGATAGGCATTAAAACCATTGGCCTCTATATTAGAATTATTTTAAGTACAGTACTTTTTTTTTCAGTATATCTATGGTTCTAGAATTTTAATACTTTAATATAAGCACCGTAGATACAGCTGCTTCTATTTGTATCTTCTTCATGTCTGGTCTCTAAGTAAGGCACTTGCCTCCAAATCAAAATACAGTTTACAATTACTTCAAACAATTTTAAGAATCTCAAAAGGAATGAAGAGCAATATAAAGCAGAAGGGAAGTAAGCTGATTATTCTGTTTTCTGCTGAATGGTGGCAGGGTTTTATTTAAGCCTGTTGGAAACAATTCTGAAAAACTGTTCCATTTGAAAAAGTAGAGTATTTGAGGTAACGCTATACTTTTCTTGATAGCTCAAGTCACCACAAAACATAGTTATGGTTAATAGTTTGAGCTTTTGAAAAGTAATCTGCTTTATTTTACAGTACAATGTATGAAGGAAGAAATTTTTTTTTATTTCTAATCACAATGGAATATAATGGTTTCTAACAGGCGGATTGACTAAATGCTTCTGCATCTCTTATAAGCATTTACATGCAATAAAATATGACTCTGCTGTGCTGTTAGTATTCTAGTGATTATTGCCAGTGATATGCAGTAACTCTGAGATGTGATGATATCTGTTACTACAGTTCAGTTGAAGGATTTATGAACACTACGGCACTAGGTGTTTCTAACATGATAAAGTTCATAAACAGTCAGGTCTTTTCTAGTAACTACTTCCTTACTCTGTGGTGCCATAAAAAGAAGAAAATTGCACGATTGTTATTGTACGGTTTCTTTGCAATAAAAGAAGAGATTTGCTGGTTTTCCATCTTAGTTGTTATATCTACAATATTTATAGAATGTGTGAATAACAAAGTGTAAATAATTCAATAATCATTTAACTATATTCAAGCTATCTGTCTTACATAGTACCTTGTTTTAAGATTTATATATGAGTTTGCTTGTCTTCACAGACCCTTGCATGTTGCTGCTCGGAACGGACTAACAGTTGTAGTTCAAGAGCTTTTGGGGAAGGGAGCAAGTGTACTTGCTGTAGATGAAAACGGTAAGATAAATGTAACTTTGTTTCCCATAAGGAGCTGTGGTTTTATAAAGCCAGCTCACCAAAAAGCAGTAATCCCTTGGAAATCTTGTATGAGCCTTGCAGTAGGTTCCACCATACAAAAAATGTGGTAGGGATGGGTCATTTTAGCAAAGCAGCAGAAGCTCAAGGAGGATGAAAACTTTTAGAACAATGCAGGTCTCAGCATAGAAAGGTTTGGTTTGCACTTGTAGTTTTATAATGTATACCCTATAAACAGACTAGCTTTGGTATTCTGGAAATTGTCGGAAAAGTGTAACTTTCATCTGGATTGATTTGCCATTCATTTTGTCACAGTAGGTACATTTAGTGTTAGCTTTCAAAAGCAAGTATGAATTACAGATCTCAATTACTGGTCTCGAGCTTCTAGCACATAAAAGTAAGAAAAAGTAACTGCTTTCTCACAGAGAATAAATCCTATACTTGTAAGAATAACAGAAAATTGGATCTCCTGACTTCTTGTTTTCATGTAAGACATCTGGTCTTCTGAAGCTGTGCTTTTAAAAGCACGTGCAAAGTGATGAATACTTTGAGTTTTGAGAGCAATGGAAACTTACATGGGATTTATCAATCTATTTCACCTGTCAGTGTAATTTTTCCTTAATTCTTAGAAGTGTTAGTATTGCTAAACCTGTTGCAAAAGTCCCCTTGATTTCCATAGTGTACCTTTTATTTTAAATGGAAAAGCTGGCAGTAGTGATAGCCAGGTTTTGCTTTAGGTCTACTTGCCTTTGATTTTAGCATTTTACTTCTAGCATATAAGCATTTCTAAAGAAAAAAAAATGCAAACATTTATTTAATTCTAGTAAAGTTAAAATATAGGACTGACCTCTGGTTTTCCTGTAGGTGCCTTTGTGAAAACATGCAAGCCCTAGGGGAGGGAGCAGCTCTGTGTTCGGGCAGGGGGAGCCCTGGTCTTAAGTCTGTGTCCACCACTTTGGCTTATTTTCTGTTGTGCGAGGAAGCTGCTTCACCTCACACTGCCTCTGTTGGCCTGTCTATAAATGAAGAAAGTAATTTTATTTTTTTTTGTCCTGTGAAAGCTTAATGCAAATACAAGTACAGATTATGGGGAACTTCATATGAGAAAGACTATTTCAGTAGAGATGGGACCTTTACTAACATCTTATTAAAAGAACATTTATAGTGTTTATACCTATTGTTGCCCTGACATATGAATGATCAGTTTGCAGTTGTTTAAGGGACACAAAAATATAATTTGTTCTTAAAATTATAAAATAATATATACGAAAATAAATTGCTGGTGGACACAGATGTCAGTCTTTAATGGTGCAAGCAGTTACTTCATTTTGCTATGTCTAAGGCAAGAACAAACTGATATTTCATTCTTAGTTATGAAAGCCAGACACTTAAGATTACAACTGAATATTGGTATGAAACTGGTTTTAGAGAACTTTTAAAAGTAGCAAGTGATATTCTCATCTTTACATGGCTCTTTAATGTCTTCTGTTATGAACTGGGATGCTCAAAGGTAGATGGTGACTGCTCGTTATGCTCCTTTGAGTTTTATCAAATCATGTTAGTGAAAGAAATGTTGTGGAGTATGGCCAGCCTGAATAAGCTTACTTTATGTGTCATCTTACCTTCATACCAACCAACTCCAGCAACCGTAGATACTAAATGGTGTGCATCTGAGTATGAATGCTGAGCCTTCTGCTCTGCCTGACATGCCTGAAATGCAGTCTTCATCCGAGCATAGCAAGCTCTGGCTCGTGCTTCTGAATCCTCTCAAAATGTATCTCTTCTGCAGACTGTCACTGGTAACTCTGAGCTGTTTAAGTGCTGTGATACGTTACTAACAAGGACAACATCTGCTGAGCTGTGCTGAGCTGCGCTTCTGTATGGCCTTATCACATGGTCAGCTGGTGTTCTGTGCTTGAATTACCTGTGCATTTCCTTGGATTGTGTCCTTTGGGCAGGGACTGTCGTCTTAACCTGTTCTAAGCATCAAGCACAAGGTCTGTCTTGAGGAAATAGTAGTTCAACTGCAAGACCCCTGCTTGCTTTTTTCTTAATTTCTAGCTACAGTTATTTTCCATAATGTGCCTACTTGTTTAAAACTTGTGTGCAATCGCACAACGCAGTGACTATGCCTGAGCTTTATCCTAACACTTGACCTGGATCTACTTCTACAATAAAGATGATTCCTTAGCAGTTGAAACACTTGCTGGTGGAACAGGTGAAATTGCCTTATTTTCCATGCCTTCCTAAGGTCTGATAGAAATCCATCATGCGTTTCACTATAAAGCCATCTATTATTTAAAATTGCTTGTGTGCTTTTTACCTGGATGTTGTACACCTTTCAAGTTGCAGACTGGGAGTAGTGCGGAACTTCAGATTTCCAAATGTACCTGAACATGAGTCTTCCTGTTCAGCTCACTGCGGGCATATCTATCGCATGCAGTGAGAGATACTGCAAGGGTGCTACAAGGTGATCTGGCCTGCCACTTCTGCGTGGAGCTGGGTAGAGGTTTTGGCCAACTTCTTCGGTCTTGGCAGCAGAATTAGCTGTTATCTGTGGTTGTACTTATGTGACTGCCCTGCTTCTAGAACTGTGACAGTCACCACCAAGTGCAGTGCCGTGGTGTTGTAGATGCACGCTGAGACCTGTGGCAAAACTCCTTACGTGTCTTGCTGAATGATTAAGGCTAAAGCCTGAGTTGGGAGCAATATGTGGATCTCCACTGAGGAGAATTTCAAGTGTATTTCTTGACACTGAATGAGCAGAAGCAAGTACATCAGGAGAGGGGAAGCTGCAGAAGGAGAAATGTTGGAGGATTATTAGAGCCACATTACCCAGAAAAGATTTCACAGCTACATGACCTTGACTACAAATCATTCTGCAGCTGGAGACCTCCTGCATTTGGAGGTTGTCATAGCAGCACTGCCGGGCAGGAGTTTGGCTGGACCAGTTGTGCAACCAAGAGGTGTAGTTTCTGTGTGCAATTCCTAACCTACTAATCTAGCTGGCATTTCCGCAAACGTCTGTGGATTTCTTAATTGATATCCATCACGTAAAAGTTAGCCATTGGCTCTATAGTTTATGTTACTGTGTATTGTAATGTCTAGGCTGGCCCTGATGCTTTAGCCAGTTTGTCACTGAGGTAGGGTAGCCTTATTAAAATAACTGTCTGGGATGAACAGCTCTCTGGAATCTTCTGGGTGAGTATTTAACCTGTCGAGCTGTAGTTTCTGCAGTGGCTCTCTAGTGAATGCGTTCACCCATCACTGTTGGCTGCCTTAGCTGCCTCTCCTCAACCAGGGTACTTTCTTACCATTTTCAATTGCAGGCTTTCCTTGCTGGCCTAGAGTGTCTTACTGAGCTTCACAAAAGAATTACAACTCTGTTTCAAAGCCCACTAACTTCTGGGAGATGTTGTAACCAAAAGTTAAAAAATTAAAATTAAATGCATTATCAATTAGAAGTTGGTTTGGTTTTTTATTTTAAACAGTGCGGAACTAAAATACTTTTGCAGCTGAAAGATAGTATGATCTGGGAGAAATTTTTGCATTGACTTTATTTTAAATGAAGCTTTTGTGTTTTCTTGACTTTCTAGGTTATACACCAGCTTTGGCCTGTGCACCCAATAAGGATGTGGCTGATTGCCTGGCTCTCATTCTGGCCACGATGATGCCTGTTTCATCGAGCAGCACATTACCTTCCCTTACATTCAATGCCATTAATCATTACACCAACACCTCAAAAACTGTCACATTTGATTCCTTGCCAATCATGAGGAGCGACCATAGCTCTTACTGTACTTTCAACAACATTGGCAGGGAAGGTGGTTACCCATATACAGAAGAAGACGAACTCAATGATTCAGATTCGGAGACCTACTAGAAGTCACATTTTGTAGGTCAGAAGAGTGAACGCTCACACTGGAAGGTCAGACTTGTGCTATCATAAAGCTATCTGTATGAATATAAAAAGAGGACAAACCTTTGAGAAGATTTTTTTTATTGTGGTTGCATATAAAAAAAAAATCTGTGAGACTCTAGGAAGATTTTTAAGAGCATATTTTGCAGAAGATGCATAAATTCTTGAATAAAGTACTTGGAATCCATAGCAAAAAATAATAAAGAATGTCAAAACTGTTTTATTTAACTTTATTCTACCATTCTGTTTCTGGTGCCGGGAGTAATTTCTGCAGAATGGGCACCCTACTTGATGTAAATGAACACCACAATTGTACAACACCAAGGATGCTAGATTTAAATATAATCAATAAAACTAAAACCATTTTGAAGGCAATAAATGAGTTTGGTACAGTAGGCATTGTTTGTGCTGCAAATTGCCAAAGGACCAAATAACTTAAAAGGTTTTTTTAATTAAATAAGTTTTTGTGAAAACTGGAATAGGTTATTTGAGAAATTGTTTCAACCAAACCTTAATTACTTCTGGAAAGGAAGCTTAGATTTGGTTTAAATGTTGATTTTTTTTATTATTATTTTTAATCTTCTGAAAGCCTTCCGACACTATTAAATGTACCATGAAAGAAAGCAGATGTACTTTTAGGTTTTGTTTCCTTTTTGTTTTAGGTGAAATGAAAATGAGGTTGTCATACTTTTATAATACTAAAATTAAACCAGCTAACAAGGTGAAGTCAGGGTGAAAAATGTACAGTGTAATAAACAAGAGAAGGGGTGGGAGATGTGGGAGGGAAGCAGTAATTGTTGCACAGTTTTAGATTTTTTTAACTTCTGGATTTTGGATTGAGATTTTTTAATTTAAAAATACACTAGTAACTTGGAAACTATGAAACTGCATAAAAAATTGAAATGTCTTCATAACCCTGTTGTGACTGAGAGTTCTTTCCAATAATTTGTCAACTTCCTTACATCATAAATTCGTATGTAAGATTAAAATTGTATAACCCTATCCCTTTTCTTTATTTTAATCTTGGAATTACAAGGTGGGGGAGGTGAATTTAAAAGTATATTTCCCTATTAGAGAAAAAAGTACAGTGTCTGGTCTGTGGGAAGAGCTGTGTATCTTTGTCGTGATCCATTTAGAAAATAAACAGCAGAAACAGGTCCCTGTAATGTAGTTCAGACTTGCCCAAGTTTATTTTTTTTAATTTATAACAGACTACTGTGGGGTTTTTTAATTGTCTGAAGAAGGAAAAACTGACATAACTGAAGTTTTTGTCTGTTAAATATGGCTATTTACTTTATTTGGCTCTGCTTTAACTATAACTGCTACTTTTCAAGTGAATTTGTTTCTGTACATGCAAGGAATCCTTGCGTGTCCTGGTAAAGTACAAATAAATTACTACAAACTGATTCCAATTTCCTTTTTATCCTTTTTGTATTGTGAAACTGGAAATCTTTATTATATTGTAAATTATCAGCTGGTTTTCTGAACATACTGTGGAAACACGGGACAATATTTTGATCTATTTGATAATTTTGTGAGGTTTTTTGAGGAATTAATGAGCATGTACATAGAAATAGTGACTGCTTGAATACTGTATTTACCTGCACTCTTTCAGTACTTCAAGATTCCTGTATATTTTACAAAATGTAATAAAACCCAAATGTGAGTTCTACTAATGAATAATTTATTTGTATCTACTAAGCATCAATGACAAAATTCTCTTGTTGAACTGTTAGACTTTACAAACTGTACTTCACAAAGGCTTTGCTGGCATTTTAATTCTGAAATGAAGGTGAGGTATGTAAATCTAAAGTAATTCTTAAATTACTTCATTATTCCTTTAGGCTTCCTTTTAGGTGTTACTTTCTTAACCGTTTGAGCCTGTGTTCAGTGTTCATATGTGCACTGTTTGTCTGTGAGCAGAATTAGATGACTTCAGGCAGATCGTGGTTTCCGCACTTCCTTCCCTCTGACTCTCTGAAGTACGGAGCTCCGTGGAAGTTAAGTACGAGCCTCAGCTGAGCGTGCAGGCAGCAGAAGATCCATATTGGCCTGTCTTGAGATTCACTGCATCTGTTTAAATACAAAGGTTGGAGTAGCACGGACCCGTTTTTCATCCTGTGGAAAATCGGGATCAGGTGGCCAAGCAGCATGCCTGTTACTTAAAAGGTAACAACTGCATATTTCTGTTAATGAAACTGTCCAGGCTTTGTTGCTTCAAAGGAACTGTGAGGAGATTATATTAATAGGCCTTTATTATCTGTGCTACCTTCTCTTTGACTTCAAGATGACCTGTAACCTCAGAGTGCAGTGTCTGTAGCCACAGGGCAGTTAACAGCAAGGGACACTCCTGTCTTATCTGAAAAATTAGCAGGGTAGCAGAGATTACCTCTGTCCGCTGTGTGCCTGGAAGGTGGAGGAGAAAAAGCTCAGAAGCTCAGAAAATGGTTTAAAAGTTAAAGATTTGGATACAGAATACAGGCAAATGCAGAAAACAGGGCTGTTGAACACCTTCATTTCTGATGTCAATCAGAAATCACGCCTCTCTTCCATTCCATTACCACTCATCTCCTGAGGAAGAAAACTTATTGCTGTGTTAAATTATTTTTAAACTAATTTTGTGAACTTTTTAGAGATAAAGGTATGTCTTTTTCTATTACAAATGGTTAATTGCATTTAGGAATTCAGAGTTACACGGTTTGTGTGTCTCATCATTAGAATTTATCTCGTTATTAGAATTCCTCTATTCTCATCATTAGCATTTATTCAGTAAACCTGTAGATTGCAATTTGCATTAATTTATTTGGTTGCTCCTACTTCAAACAAACAAAACAAACCCAAGCAAAACCCAAAAAACCTCCATTACTACCTGGCAGTGGGGGTAGAACGGTAAGTGTGCCTTGAAAGTGGTAATTCGGACTATTGTTAGAATATGGTCTTATTCCAAAAATGGAAAGTGGTTTGTTCCGAGAAGATGCAACTGAGAGACCACTTTCTTAATGACAGGTCACAGAACAGAAGGTTCCTTGTTTCTAAAGAACTATTGCTGTCTTTGGCTGGTGGGGTCTTACTATTTAAAGAAATAAAAAGAAAAAAGCGTTCGTACCTCGGTGGAGGCCTGTTCACTTCCAGAAAATTGTATTGAAACCTCCCTCTTTCCAAAAGAAATCCTCCTCTTTTTGTACGGATGAACAGGGCACGGTTATTGTTACAACCTTCATACAAACAATCTCTTGGATTTCCACCAAGAGCGAGCAGTGAGCTTTGGCCGGACCACTGAAGCAGTGTATTAGAGTAAAACAAACCCTTCTTAGCCTGGGGAAAAAGAAATCAAACGGACATCAGGAATGAGGACAACCAGCTCTGCTCAGCTTCCTGTATACTCTGACTTCTGGGATGTTTCATGCATTTTTCAGTTCTCAGGGTAAATGATCTGCAGGAAAAAATGCCACATTAGTATGAGCCTCCCGGGCTGAGCTGTTCCTTTCAAGAGTGCAGCGTGGCAGCATAAATGCTGGATGCTCTTAATGGAGAATCAGTCTGTCTCCCCCTGCCCCCCACCAAGTCACCCCACTGTAATCAAAAAGATTTTTCTTGTAATTTCTTACAGAATGTTGAGATCTCTTTGTGTTTCCTGGTTTGTATTTCCTCCATTTCTCTTTATTGCTTCCCCACCCCTTGGTAACTTTGAAATAATCATATGAATCTATTTATAACAATCAGAGCTAGAAATACGCACTTTTAGAACTCAGATCTTGGTCGTGGTAGGGTTTTTTTCTGGTTGAATGTTCCCTTGTTTAAAGTTCAGACTTGTCTGCCAGACTAAAGAATTAATAAATGTTTTAAGAAATTAATTTTTAAATATTGATGACTTCAAAGTTCTGCTCTTTATAACATCTACACAAAGAGCACTGAGGATCCCAAAGCTGTTACTGAAGCCATATGAAAGATCACTAAAAAGGAGCACGAGATAATGTTTACAGATTCTTCAACCAAATAATTCTGGTTTTGAGAGAAATTAGCCTTCTTGTCTTGCCCAGACATTATCATCCATTTAAAGGCAACGATACTGTAGGAATCCATAACAACATACTCTATTTATATTCCAGTTGAGGGGAAAAAAAATAAAGAGAGAATATTCATTAAATCCAGTTGGTTGGAGATAACATGTGGTGTTCTGGTAGCTCAGCTTTTTTATTGGCAAAAACAATGCGGTGACCTTTCTGTTAATCATGCAATAACTGGGTGAGAGGGTATGTCTGTAGAAAAATAGTAAGCAACAGCCAATACTGTACAAAGGACCGTTGTCTAGCACATACTTGGGAGAAGTGTTATCACATGCATAATCATGGAATGCTTTTGACAGCGCTAGATGCGTCTGGGTAGCCCACGCTACATTAATTCCATGTTTGGATATGTCAGGTTCACATCTTAAAAACAGAAACCTAAATAAAAAGGGTAAGTGTTTATGGAAACAGCACTTCTGGAGAACTGGAGGATGTGCTCTTTGTCTCAGTGTTCCACAGGGCGGGTGAGGGACCTCCATGGGCTTCCCCAGCAGCAGCACCCTCCTCATCTCCCACCACTGTGTCTGCTGTGTCGCTCTGCTGGTGGTACATACCCACTTCCCAACAGAAAACATCGTGCTTTTGGTTAGAGAGCATTGGTTCCTGTAACAATAGTGCCAGATAATCCAGTCCTGGCCAGAATCAGACTAATAACCTTGGAGAGAAGGGCCCTTATAATCTCTTAAGAAGTAGTTTAAGCTTTAAATACTACTTCTGTAGGCCTGGATTTAGATTCAGCGAAATTCATATAAATCCTTAAATTCAAGATTGACTTAATTATTGCCTCATGTAGCAATCTCTGTGATTTGTGATGACTTTCCTGTAATAATCCTTTAATATGCTGCAGAAGATGATGGGAGAAGAGTTGGAGAAGAATTCTTTCAGATTAGGATTAAAAAATTTTCTATCAATCTACAGTGGTAACTCTAAATTGGACAGGATAAGAATTTATAAAGCATGGGTCTCCTTTACAGACTGAAACGTGAAGAGACACAACCCAGGCCTTTGTTTGGTAGCTGATAGGGTTGGCTCTGTTATTTTCCTGGAGTCCTTTCTGACTATAATACCCCTGTTTCGAGGAACACTAACTGCAAAGGAGCCACCATGCATCAATGTGAAATGGCAAAACAACTGATTATTCTTCAGAAGATGTGCTGTTATATTTATAATGATCCTTACCACAAAAATCCCTTTGTTTTACTGCTACACAGGAGAAGTAAACAGCTGGATGTTGTAAATGTCACCCAGGCCTCTAGTCTGATCCATGTGTCCTCTCCTACCTGCCAAGGTAGAAGGCAGCCTCAGAAGGAGCATTTCTTTGAGTTGTTCAGTCATCTAGATCCCAGGAAAATCGCTGGAGTGTTTTGGTTTCCTTTCCTTGAGAGAAAAGTAGTTACAGATGCAACTAAAATTTTCAAGCTGTGGGCTTTTTCCCATCTCTGCAACTCTCCTTGCAACTCAGCATTCCTGATGGAGGAAGAAG
>NW_010411015.1:6325-12691 GCF_000710305.1 Buceros rhinoceros silvestris | reverse complement strand
GAGCGTCCCTGCTTGGGGGACTTGAAGATTTCTTCCCAGACGGTATCTGTGTCTCTTTAGCCTCGTTATTTGTCTTTGAATAAAGCAGTATGTAAACTATCCATGCTGCCTGGTGCTGTGTGTTACTCCACCGCAGGACAAACTGAGCTCCCTCCCTCCATGCCATGTTTTAGCATTTTCAGGCTGAGGAAAGGTGGGAAAGGAATCCGGCAGTATTTCACTATGTAACTGTAAACACAGTTGAGTAATACGGATCTGAAGAGCCTTTCAATCTGTCTTAGTATGGTTAGCGTCACTAAATTCTTAAAGAGAAGAGAAACACCTTAAATTCTGTTTTGTTCATTAAAATTGTTATTCAAGCTGCCTGCATAGTTTTCTGAAAAAATCTTAAAATCTAACATCTTACTGAATTTAACCTTTCTAATCTCTTCTACCAAGAGCCTGTTTGATCTGCAGTGGGTACCATGAACTACTGTCTCTGACTTCTGCCCTGTGTTGTCCGTGCCTGCCCTCCCAGTGGAGGGAGGAAGGAGAGCACAGCAAATCTCTGGAGTGCATCTGCTGCTGTTGACCATTTAAACTTGACTGAGTGGTAACTCTCACTTCAAACTGTGAATATTTGGGGTTTTCAGGAGTGGCATTTGTCACCGCTCTTGGAGTTTGGTTTTTGGTTTTTAAAACCTATGTAAATGGAGGAGGAGGAAGGGGTAGTTCTTTCTAGCCACCGAATCTGCAGGTGCTCCATAGTGGCGGTTAAGCGTTGTTCAGGTCTTCTAACAGTTCTGAAAATGTAATTTTTTTCAGTTAGCTCTTTTATTCACTTTAGATAGTAAGCCTGAAGCAGCCAAAGAGTCAGTTTTTTGTATTGGTCCTCTTGGTTTTTCTGTGATGCTGGGGTATTTGTTGAATATCTGATGCTGCAAGACAGGCCTGGACAAGACCGTGCTGTAACTTGTGATGACGACGACTTCCTTACTTCCGTGTTGACTGCAGGAGGCCCTTGAAGCTCAGTTGCTTCAATCTAGTTTTTTTCACCTGTAGAGATCTGCCTAAAGAAGCTTATGCCCACTTGTTCATTGTGAAGACCTGTGATCAGAACAGATTGTCCCAGGCTGTCACCAGTTCCTCAGCCTGTTCACGTGTCTCTCAGCAACTTAACTCCAATGTCCTGTTTGCCAGATGTTCCTCTGGGGTGCTTTCTGGTAGCTTCTTTCACTGCAATCAGAGTATCCCTACATGCACCTGAAAAACCCAGACTTTGTCATGTGAATCCCAAAGTAGCAGATCCCTTATGAAGAAACCCCTAACGCACCTCTGACCCGCATCCTGTTACCCATACCTGGACAGACAGTCTCTATGGTGGTCTTCTGCTTCCCGGGGGCAGTGTCAAGGCCCTTTACTATTCCCTGCTGTCTATCTCAGGGAAGTTCCTTTGGTGTCAGTACTGATTTCCAAATCCTGATTTCACTTAGGTCGATGGACAAAGTGACCTAAAGCTGTTCCAGACTTCAGCTGTACTTCTCATGTCAAGAGATCCTTGTGTTCTGGTTTGGTTTTGTTGCACTCACAGGTGGAAACCATTCAGGAAGCTGTAATAAAACTCTTCATATCCGTTGAAGAGATACTGGATCATGGGCTGCATTACCGTATGTTACGAATCTGCCTCTGTGAACACCAGCCCTGCTGAAGGCTTCTCTACACCTCCTCGGTAAATGGTATGTGGCTTCCCTCATGGGAACAGCGGGTTGTTTCCAAATGGTGCTGTATTCAGCAGGGCTTCCAAGAGCTGCTCGGTGGTGGTGAGTGTTGTAGGTCACTGCCTGATCACCCTGTTTCAGAACAAATACATCTGTTGTCTCTCAAAGATGGGGACTGGGTTGGGGTGGGGGCAGGGGGGAGTTGCTTATTGGCAATTCTCCATCGTGTCTAGTACTCTCTGTCCTTTTTCCTGTGTCTCTTTGCTAAAGGCTGCTTTGCTGGGTGAAGGGAACAAGGTATGAGAACACACTAAAATAATTACGTCTGCTCTTCTCGAGGAGGAGACAGAGCAAAATGCCCCATGCAAACGGTGAAGGCCAGGTGGTCTTGTTTTCTAACTGTTTTGACGTACCCAAAGGTAGAATAGCTCTGCGGAGCATGCTTTGCAAGTATCTCAAACATCTTTTTTTTTTCTTTATTTTTTTCCTTAAGTATAGCAAATGCTATGTGTGATGCTATTTGCTTGTTGATTTGCTTGTCATAATAGCCATATGCTTTGGAACTAAATCCAAACCAGTATTTAGTGCAAGAGAATGCATGTTCTTCAGCCTACAGAGTGGACTGGGGAGGCTTGTCCCAAGAGCTGAAATTCTCCAGCCATTCACTGTTCCTTTCTTCTAGACTTGATTGTACGGTACTGGAACCAGGAGTACAAATAAGCTCCACAAAATGTGTTTCTGTTCTGCCCTGTGTGCTGTGGAATTTGTGCAGCGTTCAACAAGAACATCCCTCTGGGTACCAGAGAATTAATGATTTTTTATGAACCCTGCAGTGGGATGGCCTACTTTTACATCAGCAAGTTTCAGTCTAATGAGATACTAACATTCCCTCTCTACATTTCTGTCCAATAAATGCTGCAGGATGAATAAACGTGTATCAAAGTGGAGTGTAACTAGGTCTGGCTCACAGTAATACACTTGGAGAAGGAAGGTTTGATAGGGATCTTGTTTGATAGGGCCAAGATCGTCAATATTTATATACATATTTTATTGAGGTAAAAATTCAGCAATTTCTTCAGACTTTTGCTTTCTGATACAAGGAAGTGAGTTCATTCAAAGCAGGAGCTTACTGAGCACCTTTCAGCAGGCATGCTTAGAGCTGCCCTAGCCTGAACACATCTCAGAACTGATTCAGACCACCAAAACAGAGACTCGCAGCTGTCCTGTTAGCACTCTGCTCCTCTCAGCCTGACTAACACGCTGAGCAACTGGAATGTGAGGACTCACCAGAGGAATGCTTGTGTTTATTCTGTTACTCAACTGCTATTACGCAGATGAAGTCATAAGGGCCAATAAGATCACACAAAATTATAACAGTTGAGAATAAATAATCTCGCTGAATTTAACCCCAAATTAATATCCTTCAAATATTATCTTCCCAACTTCCTCACTGCAGTAGAACAGTTTGTCACCACAGTGTAATGGTTACAGCACTTAATCCCTTTGTTGCTCTGGAAAGAACGGTGTGTTTTACTCCTTTAGCAGGAGAAACCTGCCATCTGGCACATGAAATTTAATTTATGTCAAAACCTTGCTATCCCACAATTCATTATGTGCTTCTCGTAGCTCCTGTTGAATGAGTGTAAGATGTCTTAAAACAGTCTTGCAATGACCTCTCTTTCAACCAGGAAAAGTTAAAGTACTTAAACAGTCCATAACGTAGCCACTGATACTCACTGCCCATGTTTTCTTTAAACACAATTCCTTGCACAGTAGGCTGGAAATTGACTCTTAATCCAGTCTAGTTTTTCCACAATCACTTGATATCCTCTTCCCCAGACTAGCTGTTCCAGAGATGTTCACCACTCTAAGTGTTAAAAGTGTATGAGAAAATTCTAACAGGATTACAGACCATCAAGTGGACAGTAAATGGTAATGATTTCAGGTGGGAGTTTTGGTCTCCGAGGAAAAAAAACATACATCACAGCACCCTAACCAGAAAGCAGAACCTCACCATATCCAAACTATACGTATGTATACATACATGTTTTCATGCATGTCATACATGGTATTTGTGTCTGCTTTCCCTTTCCTATTTTTCTTTCTTTTGCAATGGTTTTCCATTCCGTTCATTTCCAAACTCCCAGCCACGACCCCAGAAAATCAAACTGAATTAAAAGGAACAAACTCAGTTGAAACAAGAAATACTATTTTTCAAGAATAGAACATCTCGACACATTGCAGTAAGGTTTTATCTCTGCAAAGCAGTTCTTCTACTTCTGATAGGACATAAGCTACCAAGGTACAGACTGTACTTACAGCCTCTTAGGTTAAGTGCTTGTCTTATTATTTCAAATCAGTTATAATCAGTCAGTCACATAATGAGCACACCGGAAGCTTCAGGAAGTACAGATGTTCAACAGCTTAAGGTATGTACACTGAACAGATGAGCAGTTGTTCCCGATTCAGTCAAGTGTCTGTGCTAGTCCTTACCATACCATCGTCCATAAAGAGCAGCTGTCAGTAGGCCAGAAGATGGTCTATTTTTGCTCATGAAATAGTGGTGGTTTTTCCAGCCCATGTGATCAGCGAAGTCCAAGGTAATACCAGATGTCAGCAGTAAAGGAAAGACATAAGGGGTACTCATATTTCCCCATAGCTGGAAGTCTATCAGAGCAGCGGCATCTGTAACCTCCTGTCCACAAGTGCTGAAGCTGAGACCATCACACTTTACTAATGCACAGGCCTGGACGTAGTATGTGCCATGCACTGTATGGAGCCCATCAAAAACTCCCAAAGCATACAATTCGTCGGTTAAAACAGCTCTCTGATAATTTAAGTAACAACAAAGGGTATTGGCACAAACCCGGAGCTCTCCTTTTTCTCTCCATACAGGAATGAAAGTAAAGTTGTCATACATCATTTCTGCAAAAAAGAGGGGAGGTTCATTTCCTTCTTCTGATATTCTGCCAAGGCTCTCTTCTCCCTCCTTAAAGCAAACTTGATCATCCAGCGAGGAGCTTGTAAAAGTCTTGCACGGGGGATGTAAGTTCTCTCTGAATCTTTCATTACTCTCCAAACTGGTTTCATAACCTGTGGTAATGACAGGAATTTCTGCCACTATGAGCTTGCCACCATAACTTTCCATGTTGTGGTAGATGAATGATTTGACTGGAGTGTATATGCCACTCCCTGTCATGCCCAAGGTAGGGTGGTGAATATTAGCGGCTAAAATATTGACGTTGAAAGCTGTTGCAAAAGCTTGTTGAAATTCTACAGCAGACAGGAGCGGGAGCTGGTTCATCCAGGCAGTTGGATATACAACTTGCTTCAAATTGTGTTGTTTGATAAGGTTCACTGCAGGTTCAAAAAAGAGTATATCAAAGCAAGTGAACATTCCAAACTTGCCAGCAAAAGGGGTATCAAAGAGTGAATAGTCCGCCTCTGGAGGGGTATCGAAAGCATATTCAAAATACAGGTTGTGTTTGCGGTATGTGGCTACCAGCATGCCATCATCATTGAATGCCACGTTGGTATTGAACTGGTATCTTCCGTCAGATGGACACTGAGGATCGGTGTGCTCACAGGGCTGCTTCGTTCCTAAGTTTGCCACAAGGAATATTTTGTTCTTCAGTGCCATGCAGCTCAGACGCTGAAGAACCTGGAGAACAGTATGGGGACTGTAAGCACTTCAGCATATGGAGGAATAAGTTTTACTTAAGCCGCTACAACTTACTGATACTTTTTAAATTATTATTTTCAATGGGAAATTGAACACATTTGACTGCATCTGTATCATTTAAAAGTACTGATGATTTTCTGATAAAAGCTACTAGAACCAGTAGCTAGGCAGAAAGCCACACTTTTCTAGATTGAAAAGTATTTCAGGTATTAATTTCGAAATAGCAATTAAAACAATTATCTGGGTTTTATTTCCTGAGAAGTCAGTAAATAAATAGATCTATCTCAAGGGTGTGAATTTTCAGAAACTTCTGACTGTTGCAGGAGCAGCAATGGCTTTAAAACACTATAGGTCAATGGAAAGCTCTGACTAGGCCGCCCCCGCATGTGCCTTTAGAACAGCAAATGTCTAATAATGGTAATTTGCACCTGCAAAGGCTTGTTCCTGCAGCTACACGTTTTTAATCTAAAAAGTGATTGCTGTCTACAATTTAGAGAAGCAGAGATGTAAACAGATAGACTTCACATAGTTATAGGAAAGAAATACAAAAAGTTACAGAGTACAGTATTACTGAAGTGTTTCTTCCAGGCCACAGAAAGCTGTACCACAGGGTGCCAGTACCACCATCTCCAAATAGGATCTGAATGGCAAACCAAGATCTTGCTTGCTTGCCCATGATCATTGGTAGTAACAAGTCAGAGGCCAAAGTAGGTCATCATTTACAGCTGTGATTCATGTCTGCGCCCAAATTCTCCTTAGTGGGCACGTGCGAGAGCACGTTCATTATACTGTTACATTAATAACTGGTGTGTATTACTAAGCATGGTTATTTTCACTTTGGGTTCAGAACAGCCGATGAAAATGCTGTTTTCATAACTGGCAGGTCACACCTTCTGTAATCACAGTTAGTCTGTGCTATTAATTCTATTACATTATAGCAGTCAAGTTCTCTTACTGTGCTCATTGTTTTACACACAATCACTAAGC
>NW_010411015.1:3252-6233 GCF_000710305.1 Buceros rhinoceros silvestris | reverse complement strand
TCATTAAGTCATTAAAACTGAGTAACAAGAATGCATCAACAGTGAAGATACTGCTATATTGTTTTATATAAAACAATGATGTTGTTTAAAATAAAATCACGCTCAATGTATCTTATTACAGGGTGATTACCATCACTCTGTAGGTTACAGAGGAGGAGATGACAAATCCAGATGGCTCACAAACAAGCTGATGTATGTATCTAAAGCCCTCCTCTGCTAAGAATGAAACCAGCATAAACTGAGAGTCCATGAAAACAGAATCTGGTACTATTAGTTAAACTTCTTGCTTGCTTCTCTAAGCAAAACTAGAGCTAGTTTCCACTTGGACCACAAATGTAGCATTCAGTTATTCCACCTCTGCAGAAATCTCTCCTACATTTACCTCTGTGTCATTGAACAAATACGGCTCTCTGCATGGATTCCACTTCCCAGAGTGTGAATGCAGAACAAAATCCAAGTAAGGATAAATGGAGCTTCTGGTGAAGTTGAAGCCGTGGATTCCATCTTCAGGAAAAACAATGATCTGTGCCCCCTGTATGTAAAACAAAGACGTGTTCTGTAGGCAAAGCAGAACCAACCTAAATACAAAAAGAAAAAAGGGACTCTCACGAGTAAAGAAAGTTATGTTTTGGCAATAACGTAGTTCAAAAATATCTTTTCATTACTTCATAGTAGGTGTAACTATGTGTATTTAAAAAAAACTTATTTAACCTGATACATACCTTTATGTTGAAAAATAACCTATTTAACATTATTTTAAGGGTGGGCAAATAAGAGCAGACTTCATCCCAATTCTTTCCAAAAGGATTCTCCATTCATCTGAGTCATGAGAATGACATCATCCAGGTTAAAGACTGACGACGTTAAAATTAGTCTTCATTTCTTTTCAGAATTACGCTATTTGCAGATGAACTTTGTCAGAGATGCTGTACTTGTCAAAGGTGCAGCACCATTTAGTTCAGGCTACATGCCATGATTAGGTACATGGGCTTGGAGAGGGTACTGGAAGTATTCTTCCAGAAACAACTTGACCATGGAAGCCATGCAGATTCTGGTCAAGATGTAGCCATGCCAGAGCTAGGCGGGCTTGAACCTGAAGTTCAAGATCTGTTCCTAAACAGATGTAGTGGATTCCTCTTCCATCAGACACAGTATCAAGACACTCAAATTCCTGTGACTCTTCAAATATGTTATCTGTGCTATGGTTTTGGGATGATTTATGTGTCTTGGATGCCTAAAAATAGCATTATGCTTCTGGACTGTAATGGCCAGCCATCATCCTTAAAAAAACCCCAAAAGAAACAACCACTTTTTCAAATTATACAAAAAACTGTAATTCTTCTGTTCCAAACCAACAGATTTGTGAAACTTGCAAGTCAACTCTTCCCTGTGCAGGGACAGTAACGCCTGCTTCCTCTGACTAGAGCCAGCTTTGGGGTTTTTTGGGGAGGGAAGGAAAGGAGGCTATGCGTAAGAACAGCCAGAAATACTAATCGCTCTCCTCTAAATATATTTAGACTGAGAACCATTCCATGGAGGGCAGGGGAAAGGAATGGAAAACTTTACTTCCACAAAGTTGTTAATGGTGGAACATTCATTTCCAAAGCATTTCACTTCCTTAGTTTTTAGAAACATTCGGGAATTTCCATTGAGAGCACTGGAATAAAATCAAACCCAAAGACAGCTGCCTGAAAGACAATCTTTCAGTAAAAACATTCCATCTAAGAAAACAGAAAGGAGCGAGGTATTCAGACCAAAACAGAAAATTAGTTTTCCTATACTACATAACTACAGGCGAGTTTTTCCAAGCTTGGAATAATTCAAGTCAGGCGGGCTGCTAATTGGCTTGATTTTTTCAGAGCTGCTGTCAGGTCAGAATGTCTGGAAAACCAGACCATAGCTATGTATATAAATATGGCTTCGGTTGCCTGGGAACACAAATGTTGAAGATTATCCTCAAATAGCACTTACTCTCTATATATACATGGGACACACACAACTGCTACTGAGCTGTGGCATACCTGTCTGGCAGCAGCCACCACTTGCTGTTCATAGATGTCTAGGTTTCTGCCCATGAGCTCCAGCGCAGTCTGTCGATCCACCAGGGCTGCCGGGTTAGGACTCAGTATGGACTCGTGTTCGTACACAGCAGCAACATAATGCCCCTCTCTCTTAACTCTTCCTGAGACAACTTGATAGCAAAAAAAGCAGAAGGGCAGCTTCCACCACAGATCCACCATGGTGTATGCCATAAATCTAGAGAAAAAAAAAAAAACAAACAGGTGGGGGGGGGGAGCTTGAGCAACAAATCATGCCAGGAATTTAAATTTATCATTAAATATGGACTGTAACTGAGACTTTTAGCAGTGTTTGAACTGCATTGTTTTTAATTCCTAATGACCAGGTGCATGTTGTTTCTAAACCTTAAATATATCTACATTGGTGCTTTAAATAACTGTGTCCTGTTTAAAAGCATTTTAGCTGCATACATAGTTCTACTGATGTCCTTGCTTTGTCTGCCTTCACAGGTAACTTCAGCATTCATTTATTGATTATTGCACTATGTATCAAAGCATCTTTTAGAAAAGTTAAAAGCGGTTCACAAATTTGCAGTTTCTCCCCCATCTGGTGATGGGGGATGCATTTAAAAGTAGCATTTCCTAAAATTACTTGGACACTGTATTTAGTAGTCAAGTAGAAAGAGAAAAATTCTATCAATACAGAAACAGATCATTGCCAAAATAATTACACTAGATACTACTTCCGCATTTATCTTTCTGTCATGAAAATGTCTCTCCTGCTACGGATTCACTCTATTCCAACTCTGTTCCAATTTGGTAACTCTTGTCCAAGAAAAAAAGAAAAAAAAAGTTCCAAAACACTCTTTGTGCCTTTCGACCTCGATGAGACATAACTCCCTGAATATTTCCAAAGCAAATACAGAGTGAAAGACACATGCATAAGCAACCTTCTCTTGTTCC
>NW_010411015.1:0-3118 GCF_000710305.1 Buceros rhinoceros silvestris | reverse complement strand
AGCAGGAAAAAAAGATCAATTTTAAACTAATCCCATTTTTATTTGTGTTATATTGAATGTAGTTGTATCTGAAAAAGAAAGTCTATGGCAAGTTAACTTAAAGTATCTCTTTTCTTAAATTCCAGAACAAGCAGCTAATAAGCTATCCTCAATACTGCCTTTCTTCCTTTTTTTTTTTTGTTTAGTATCCAACAATGAACAAATTGAAGTGTGAGAAAAAGTACTCAAAAAGCATTTAGTAAGTAGTATCAGTTTAAGCAACTTCTTGGCTTCCTTGAGCTCTACACACCACTTGCAACACTGGTTTGATAGTAACACAATCCTGTGCAGGACAGGAGAATCACAACCTTAGTGCTCATGGTAGGCAGAAGACTTGTTTGCTCAACCAACCAGTTTTAATAACACTTTAAAGGGTCCAGGAGTAATTCAGCTATTAGATGTTGCTAAGCTCAACTACATACTCCTATGTTCTCGAGCTTTAATTTGCCAATCCATCCACATATACATGCACTCAAGGAGAAATTTAAGTTACCTAAAGCACAATAAAAACAGAATAAAGCCTTGCCATCTCTGTAAACAGCTGTACTTAAAGATACTCCATTTATATAAACAGTCTTGGGAAGTGATGTACAATAAGCTACACTTGTTATGCTGCAGTTTGAGAAAAACTGTACTAATGGGGGTTGATTGGGCAATGCATGTCAAGGACAGAGGGTCCTACTTTGTCCTACGCAGATCAGCTTTGCAAATGAAACACCAAGGCACACATGAAG
The DNA here is from genome assembly GCF_000710305.1 of Buceros rhinoceros silvestris. Lineage (NCBI taxonomy): Eukaryota > Metazoa > Chordata > Aves > Bucerotiformes > Bucerotidae > Buceros > Buceros rhinoceros. The sequence goes on along the minus strand of NW_010411015.1, from coordinate 2,345 downwards.
ATATATAAAGCAGTGGCAGGGGAGGGAGAGAAGAGGGAAGCCTCAGAGTTAAGGAAGCCACTGAAAATAAACATAGTGTGTTGCACTTCGCTGACAAACGATCTTTCCTATTTCAGTCATCCCTTCAGAGCCAAAACACCTATTTAGGACAGGAATGGATTCTAGTCAGCCGTTCCTCAACAAAGTTGTCAACTACGATGTAATTAGAATTCGTCATTACTAGCAATGGAAAAAGTTGGAGAGCTTCAGATCACAGGAAGGGATTGTGATGCGTTAGGAAAACAGCCTTTGTGCCTTCTAAGCCAAACACTCCTACATAAAAAATTAACAGGTAATGGGCTTCTACAAAAAGTTGTATTTTACAGACATGCTTGGGGAATTCCCATTTTCTGCCACGGTTTATTTTTTGGTGGTCAGGAACACTCAAAATACTAACCTGAATGCCCTCTTTGTTTAGATGCACAAGAAGTTCTGCACTGAACATCCAACCACACAATCACACCTGGGTGAACCTGGGTCAACTACAGTAATTTAGTAACTAAAATAATCCCTCTGAGTCCTCACCCTTGGATGTGCTAACTGCTAGTCCTACAGATGACGGCTGAGCAGTTACATCCCTGCTCCCTAACGCCTTTCCCCTATCTGGCAGCCTGAACACCAAAACCCTGCTACCTAATGGATTGCTTCTGGTAGGGAGAGCTGCCACAAGCCCCAGGCTAGGCTTGGGGATAACAACCTTCCCAACCAAAACAAGGGTATCATCAGGGTTTACTCAGCCCTTAAGGCTGTTGGGACTCTACCTAAGTTCTATGTAAATTGTCGGGGTTTGGTTTGGTTTTTTTTCCCCAGCAGAAAGTGTTACAGCATCTAATAAATCCTTTCCTTGAAGAGAAGTTGATCTGTTTAGGGTCTGCAGAGCTGTAAACTCAACTGAGCCATGACTTTAAAATAAATTTTCATTAACTAAATGCTTTATAATTTAACCTCTTTTTCTGTCCCTTTCCACTTTTTATGTGGCCTTTTGCCTGGCAGATACAACTCAGTAGGATCATCTCATACTGCATTTCATAGCAGTATTACTGTCCTGCAGTCACATGTTCTTCCTAGAGTTATAGTTCTATACAAAAGATGAAAAAAACTGGTGTTTAAGTTACAATGCCGAGTCAGACAAGGTCTCCCCCCAGTCACAGTGCAGACTGTTTTCCCATTTTTTTCAGAACTACCTAATCTCAGTACATTGTGAAATAAAGCATCCAGTCACTCACTTTTCAACAAACTCCAAAACTTAGAAGTTTGACAGCTCTTCACCATACGTAAATGGGTACACAGAAAAAACAATATAGACCCTGGGGCTTCTTAGCACTTTCCTACTCAAGAAGGATCCAGCAGACTATAAAAAACCAGGAGTAGCACAGCACTAGTCTGGGTCCTCTTAAGTGATTAACAGCAAATGGCTGTTAAGCTATGGTAGTATAAACAGTAGCAATTACTAGCCAAAATATTAAATTTGCTATGAGAAAATAATTGTCTTTTTCACATTGAGTGATATCCATGAACTGCGACGTTGCAGCCATTCTAGCATATAGAATGTATAACTCAACAGTACCTACATAGATCTAAAAACATATTGAAAGCCAATTTTTTTCCTCGGATCCCTCCTGTCTACTGCTTTATATGCTCCACTGTATTTTAATACCATATTTTACTATATAGGCTTTTATGGTTTGCTTTTAGCAATGCGATCATAGCTTAATATAAACATGTAGCTTGCGTTTCCTTTTCTGAAAAAATTCTGTGTGCAATGCATTCTCTAACTCTGCTCTACTTTCCTGGCTCTTCTCCAGACACACGATCTGTTTTTAAAGAACGCTGCCCACTCCAGTATACTGTTTTACATCGCAAGTGTTACGCACTCCACAGGATTCCTGAAACACGCTTTGTCTCGGTAAGATCCACGTTCTCCAGCGCGACCAGGGAAGAGGAGTTGCAGGCTGCCTCAACACCCCACGGCGGTGGCACAAAGCAGCCCGGGCCGCGGGGCAGTACACGCTGCCAGCTCTGCCACTTCTGGCACACGGGCACGCTTGGCGTGGCCAGGACGGGCAGAGCCAGGTGACACGGCGCGCACCATCCCTCGGTGAGCAGCCTGGGCCAGTGCGACACAGGGCGCTCCTGCCTCCGCTCAGGAACGCTGGCGGCGGCCATGCCACCCTCACCTACGCCGACCCTGTACTTTGCCCCGCTCTGTGTCGGCCATCTGGGACCAGCCCCACACGGCTGCGGCGTTACACGGCGGAGCGCCCGCCCTACGCACAAAGACGGTTCAGCCCTGCGGCCCCCACAGG